>NW_007726304.1:170324-220835 GCF_000696425.1 Galeopterus variegatus | reverse complement strand
ATATATATATATATATATATATATACCACATTTTCTTTTCTTTTTGTTTTTAGTTGATGATATGTATTTGTGGGGTACAGAGTTGAATATCAAAATCTATGTAAAATATGTGATGATCATATCAGGATAATTAATATAGTCATCATTACAAAATATAATCATCTTTCTGTCTGCTGATTTTGGAATTAGATTATTCTTGTTTTTCTAGTTCTTCCTGCATAACAGTAGGTTGTTTATTTGAAGCCTTTCTGTTCTTTTGATGTAAGCATTTATTGCAATAAACTTCCCTCTTAGTACTGCTTTTGCAGTACCCCACAAGTTTTGGTGTGATGTGTCTTTACTTTCATTGGTTTCCAGAAATTTTTTGATTTCCTGTTTAATTTCATTCAGGAGCACATGGTTTAATTTCCATGTATTTGTACAGTTTCCAGACTTTTGCTTTTTACTGATTTATAGTTTTAATCTGTTGTGGTCTGAAAAGATACTTGAAATGATTTCATTTTAAAAATTTGTTGAGACTTGATTTGTAACCTAACATGTGATTTATCCTGCAGAATGTTCCGTGTGCTGAAGATAAGAAAGTATATTCTTTAGTTTTTGTATGAAATGTTCTGTAGATGTATGCCAACTCCTTTTGGCCTAAGGTGTGATTTAAGTCCTTTGTTTCTCTATTGATTTGCTGCCTAGATGATCTGTCCAATATTGAGAGAGGGGTGCCGAGGTACCCCACTATTATTGTATTGGGGTCTCTATATCTCTTAAGGTCTAAAAATGTGGGTTTTATATATCTAGGTGCTCCAGGGTTGAATGTGTTTATATTTATGACTGTTATTCTTGTTGCTGGATAGATCTCTTTATCATTGTATAATGGCATTTTTTGTCCTTTTTTATAGGTTTTTGATTTAGAGTCTATTTTATCTAATGTAAGAATAGCTACATTTACTCATTTTTGGTTTCCATTTATGTGGTATATCTTTTTCTATCTCTTCACTTTTAGCCTGTGTGAGTCTTTACAGGTGAGGTGAGTTTCTTGTGGGCAGCATAAACTTGGGTCTAGCCTTTTAATATAATCAGCCAGACTATGTCTTTTAAGCAGGGAATTCAGTCCATTTACATTTAGGGTCATTAATGAAAGGTATTGTCTTGTTCCTGGCATTTTATTAACTTTTGTTTGTTTTTTAAAAATATCTTTTGTTCCCTTCTGTCCCTTTTTTTGTTCATTTTTGGTGTTCGTTCATTTTTGAGGTGATAAGATATAATTTTTTTGTCATTTGCATATCTGTTTTACCAGTGGGTTTTGTGTTTTGTCATGTATTCATGGTGGTGATTATCATTTTCTGGATTCTAGATGCAGGCCTCCTTTGAGGATTTCTTGTAAGGCTGGTTGTGTGGTGGTGAATGCCCATGATTTTTGTTTGTCTGGGAAATACACTATTTCTCCTTTATTTCTGAATGATAGCCTTGCTGAGTATAGTATTCTTGGCTGATTTTTTTTTTTCTTTTAGTACTTTGAATGTATCATCCCATTCTCTTCTGTCCTGTAGTGTTTCCACTGAGAAATCTGCTATTAGTTTGATGGGAACTCTGTCATAGGTTACTTGTCAGTTTTCTATTGCTATTTTGGAATTTTCTCTTTGTCTTTGAGTTTTGCCAGTTTGTGTCTCTGAGAGGATCTTTTTGGATTGAATCTGTTTGAGGGTATCTTTGAGCCTCTTGGCTCAAAGTCTGTGTCTCTCCCAATTCCTGGGAAGTTTTCCACTATTATTGCATTTGAATAGTTTTTCAATGACTTTTATTTTCTCTTCCCTTTCTGGAATACCCATGATTCAAATATTTGTGTGCTTAAGGTTGTCTCATAGCTTTCATAGAATTTTTTAAAATTCTTTTTTCTTTTTTTATCCACCTGGGTTATTTCAAAAAGACTCTCTGAGATCAGAAATTCTTTCTTCTAGGTTGGTTAACATATACAAAGTTACAGCTAGATAGGAGGAATAATATCTAGTGTTCTATAGCACTGTAGGGTAACCATAATTAACAATCTATCATATAGTTTCAAGTAGCTAGAAGAGAGGATTTTGAATGTTTCCAACAAAAAGAAATAATAAATTTTTGAGGTTAAGGAAGAAAAGCCCATGGTTTCAGGGGAGAAGGGATAAAAGAGGACTGAATAGGTGAAACACAGAGGATTTTTAGGACAGTGAAACTGTTCTGTATGGTATTACAATGATGAATACATGACATTATGCATTTGGTAAATCTCATAGAAGTATACACAGAGTGAATCCTAGTGTAAAGCTCTTCTCTTCTTATAAAGAGAGCTATTCTTAGGTAGCCACTGCTTCTTTTATCCAGACCCCAGAGTGAACACACATGGAGCAGAGCCACATCACCTGACAGACAGATCTGGGAGTAAAATAAATACTTATTGCTGAATGTTAATGAGATTTTGTGGTTCTTTTTTATGCAGTGTTGTTGCAATAGTATTTTGGATGTTGAGACTTAGTTGTATTTAAACACTGGTTTCATAATTCCAACCCCTGAAATCATATAACTCTCCTGACTCAGTTATAGCAGATTTTGGATGCAGGGGCTGGGCCATTTTCCTTGAAACAGGAGAGCAGAATGGTTGTATTTGGCAAGATAGTCCCAAAGGCAGAACAATGGGAAGGAGGGTGATGGAGTGTGGATGTGTTGTCCCCTCCAAAACTCATTTGGGAATTTGATCCCCAATGTGGCATTGTTGGAAACTGATTGAGTCATGGGAGCAGATCCCTCATGAATGGATTAATGGTCTCCCTGGGGGAGGGGGTATTAATGTGTGAGTTCTCGCTCTGTTAGTTCCTGTGAGAGCTCATTGCTTAAAAAGACCCTGTCACCTTCTCTCTCTGTCTCTTGCTCCCTCTCTCTTGCTTCCTCTCGCCATGTGATCTGCTTGTACCCGCCGGCTGCCTGCCACTTTCCGTCATGAGTAGAAGCAGCCTGAGGTCCATGCCAGATGCAGCTGTCCCAGAATCATAAGCCAAATAAACATCTTTTCCTTATAAATTACCCAGTCTCTGGTATTTCTGTTATAGCAACACAAAATGGACTAAAACAGAAAGAGATATGCATATTCGGTTCCCACTCTCAGCTTTACTCATAAGTTAACCTTCATCTATAAAACTTAGTAATTAATACTTACTTTTCAGGGTTCTATGAAGGTTAAATTAAATATATAAATAAATTACCAATATAATGCCTGATATAAACACTGCTCAATACACATCCTTTCCTCCCATTCTTTCCCTAGCTTATCCTGCCTCTGTTTTTGTCTTTGTTTATCTATTATTCTTTCTTCTTCTCTTCCTTTTATTTTCTTCTTATTGCTCTATCTTTCTAATTCAACTTAAAATAAATAGTACTATTTCTTGTGTTGTATTTTATTAATTTTATGCCCTTCTCTTAATTATAAATCCAATGCATAAAAACATTTATGTTCTTTTATAAACATAAATCAAGCTAAACTAAATTTCTTTTAAAAAATAAGTTTGTATATTCAATTGATTTTCACATTTTGGCTCATTGGCTCTTAGAAGTAAAATCTTCTATCTCCTCAGTAAGTTATGTCCAATTTCTCATATGTTTTCTATTTCCACTTGTGACTTCTAGGGAGAAAATACTTTCTGTTTCTCATTCTAATGTAGTATGTGCTTGAGCTTATTTTACTTTTGATTTCAAATCTTTTTAGATAGTTATATGTCAGAGCAATATATACGTCACTAAACAACACTGCTATCTCTCCATTTTCATATCTTATTTATTTATTTATTTATTGGTGAATTTTTAAAATTAAGATTGAAGGATTGACACAAGAAAAAAGTATACAATGGGCCAGCCTGGTGGCGCACTGGATAGTGCGCCGCTTGGGAAGCGCGGCGGCGCTCCCGCCCGAGGGTTCAGATCCCACATACGGACCGGTTCCCGCTCACTGGCTGAGCGAGGCGCGGGAGCAGCGCCGAGGGTTGCAGTCCCGTTGCCGGTCCCCGGTCCGGTACGGGGGCAACACTGAGGGTTGCGATCCGTTGCCGGACACGGAAAAAGTCAAAAGACAAAAAAAGAAAAAAGTATACAAAAGCCTAGCACAGGACCTAGGTGAAATAGTTACTCAATGGCTGGAGTGAAAGAATGAAGGAAGAAGGAAGGAAAGGACAAAGGGAGGGAGGGAGGGAGGGAAGGAAGGAGAGAAAAAGGAAAAAGGGAGGAAGAAAGAAAAAGGAATAAATTAAAGAGCTGATAACTTTGCAGGGTGATATAAACATGAAAAAAGTGAATAAAGACTGTTGTGAGAAAACAAAGGGATAACCAGTCCAACTTGCCTTAGAGCAGTGTGAAACAAGAGCAAAGGCAAGGGCAACCTACAATGTAATGGGGTGGGGGTGGGGCACAAACAACATTTGAGTCCTCAACTAGATGATAGTCTCTATATGAAGATAATAAATATAAAACTTATGAATCCATCTACCTTTGTCAATTCCAGCTTATTTATGACTTTTGTACATGAAAGACAATGATATGGAGAGCACCCCAAATAACTTTAAAACATTGTTATGCAATAACTATGCAAAATAGTGTAGGAAGACAAAATAATAGTCACAGTTGAAAATTCAGCTTACCATCAACACATACTCTGGGAGCTCTTCATTAGGGTAAAATATTTCCTAAGATTTTGAGAAAGTACATTTTTATTCTGTAGATCATTTTTTGAGCATTCAATGGAGCCAGCTCTTTTTTTTTTCCTTTTGCACACTTCTCTATGATGGCTTACGGCACCCTAAGCAGTAGAAAAGGAAAGGGCAGAACTATTCATCCCTCGGCAGCAATAACATTTGCTTCTTTTAAGGACCTGTTTCTCTGCTCTTCCCATATTTAGTAAAGCGGGGGAATGATAGAGTGAGATGCATTAATAATGCTGGCAGGTTTATGTAGCACTGCCTGAAGGTGACAAAGAGAAAAATTTGGATATAATGTGCATTTTAGCCAGATCAGTGGCAACTTTTCAAATTTTTAATCAAAAATATTTAGACAGTTTTTTTTTTTAAATGGACTCGACTGTAGCAAATATTAATTTCCATTTTATGGGGCTGTGACTTAATCTGTCTCTGGTCTGTGTGGCAGGCTTGAGTTTATTCCGGCAACCTTAACTGACTTGGAATTATGGAGTAAATATTTCTCTTGCCGCTGTCTTGAGCAAAGTGGAGGGAGAGAGGTGTGCTGTGCTTTATTTCAGTATTGTACATGCCTTCCATTTCTTCTCATCTTTGTACGAAGCCTTGTAGCCATCACACAAAAAGTGTCCAGGTGGGGTTCAGAAGGGAACTCAAATGAGATTACCCCACAGCCCAGGGACAACTCACTCAGCAATAGCAGTGTGGTGTAGTCTACAACAACCCATTTTTCTGGAGCCTAGAAAGAGGAGCTCTGGGGCCGGCCTGGTGGTGCACTGCTACAGTGCATCGCTTGGGAGTGCGGTGGCGCTCCCGCCGAGGGTTCGGATCCCACATACAGACCGGTTCCTGCTTACTGGCTGAGCGAGGTGTGGGAGCAACACCGAGGGTTGCGATTCCGTTGCCGGTCCTGGTCCGGTATGGGCACGACACTGAGGGTTGTGATCCGTTACCGGACACGAAAAAAGACAAAAAGAAAAAAAAAAAAAAAAAAAAAAAGAAAGAGGAGCTCTGATTCTTAGGCCTCCAGCATATGCTTATTTAAAAATACTTGTAATCTATTATATGTTTCTTTATTAAATAAAAATAGAAATACGTTATTATCTGATGATTCACAGAACCATGTAGTTTCTTAATTTCTTATTAGGAAGAAGATTGCTGAGTTATAAGACCTGGAATCTTTAAGAAGAAAAAACAAATCCCATAAATATTAGTGTTTATCATTCAATCTATTAGACAAATCAAAATGTGGTCATTAGAGTGACATTGATATTGAGAAATTCTGTAGTCCTTAGGAGGAAGAGGGAAGGAGAGAAAACTGAAGAGTTAGTGATGTTTTCATGCACCAAAGAACATTTATAGATTTGATCCCATTTCGATTGAACAAATTTTACAGTTTCATATGCAGTGGTGTAGCAGAACTTTTTGGTTCCCTGCATTCCATTTCTTTGGGCCATCACTGATTTCAGCTGGTTTTTTTTTTTTTTTTTTTTTTTTTTTTTTTTTTTCTGTGTCCGGCAACGGATCGCAACCCTCAGTGTCGTCCCGTACCGGACCGGGACCGACAACGGGATCGCAACCCTCGGTGTTGCTCCCGCGCCTCGCTCAGCCAGTGAGCGGGAACCGGTCTGTATGTGGGATCCGAACCCTCGGGCGGGAGCGCCGCCACGCTTCCCAAGCAGCGCACTATCCAGTGCGCCACCGGGCCGGCCCGATTTCAGCTGTTTTGCAGTGAACAGTTCTGTTCAAGAGCTCAGTCTCATAAAGAAAGCTTCCTATTTCAAGATCAGGCTATGTCTTTTTTCCACTTTCTACCCCCGTGTCTTTTCCATAGTTGCAGGAGTTAGCAATTCTCTTTTAAGCTCAGCCTTGAAGAAGTGAAATGGGAGTTGATACCTGCCCCCTCCCCCCACCGAAACCTTTAGTCAGTAGGGATTAGAGCTGGTGCATAAACACTGATGTATAAATTTTATTTATTTTTGCTTATTTATTCTTCCGCCTGAGATCCATTTAAGTTTTCTTTTAGCAAGGGTCTACCAGTGACATAGTTGCTTATATTTTGTTTAACTGGAAGTGCTTTTACTTTACCTCAATTTTTAAGGTTATTTTTACTAGATATATAATTTTAGTGTGTCATTTATTTTCTTCCAGGAATTTAAAGATGTCATTCCTTTGTTTCTGACTTTCATCACTGCTGAGAAGTTGTCATCAGGTAACCTATTGTTACTTTGAAGGAAATATGTCTTCTTTCTGATTATTTAAAAATTTTTCTCCTTGTTTTTCAGAAATTTGCTGTAGTTTTCTTTGTATTTATCCTGCTTCAGTTTTAAAGTGCTGATGAATATGTGCATTAGTGTCTTTCAATGGTTTTGAAAATTCTCATTTGATACTCTACAAATGTTCTCTCTTTTCTCTTCTTTCGGGACTCAGATTACATTTAAATAGGACAGTTTTAACATTTCATACTCTTCCTTTTGCTCTTTAACAAATTTTCTCTTCTTTATTCTAACTCTATTTCTTTTAATCTATTTTACTCATCCCTTTTTCTAAGCTAGTGTCAAACCTCTGTTAAGTTCATGTTTTTAATTATTGTATTTTACATTCTATAGTTTCCTTTTTTAAAATAGTGTTTAGTTTGCTGGTAAGTTTCTTGATATATTAATTACAGATATTTCAAAATTTAGGCCCAATAATTTCAAATTTTTAAACCCTGTATACAGGTTTCTACTATCTGTTTTTTTCTTTCACTTTTGATCACGTAGTCTCATTTTCTGACATGCCTGATAATTTTGTTTAAATGCTAAAAAATGTGTATAGAACTTTTTAGAGATAATTTGAGGCTCTAGCTAACCTTATTTCTAGCAAGCAGTTAAGGAAAAATACATCCCTTTAAACCAATTTGGGACTGAGCTGGCTTAAAGCTGGTTTTCAACATCATTGAGCTTTTTTTTTTAACTGTGGTAAAACATATATACATAAGAATTTCCATTTTAAGCATTTTTAAACATACAATTGCATGGAATTAATTACATTCACAGTGCTGTGAACTACTACCTCTGTTTCCAAAACTTTTTTTGTCATCCTAACCATAAACTGTGTACCCATTAAGCAATAACTTTCGTTCAGCTATTACTAATCAATCTTTACTCTTGGGTTGAGTCCCTCTGAGACCAAAGTGGAGTTTATACATGTTTACCATAGTCCCTTTTCCTTAATGTTTCTTGAATTTCAATTTTTGCCTCCTGACTCCTATGAGACAATTATGGAAACATTATGAGAATATTTCTGCTTGGTCTCTAAGTCCACTGGTTTCATGCTAGTTATAAATAAGCAAATGCCTTCAGGAGAATGCACTTTCTTTCTTTCTGTTATCTAGGATTCTCATGTCTTGGCTGCCTTTGTAGTTCCAAATTTTTAAGTTTTGTCTCTGTAAGCACATGAGGTTGCAAAAGCTCAACTTTTTTTCTTACCCTTTCAGTTACTGTTTTCTACTTGGCTTTGTGGCTGGTACAATTTATAGGTTGACAAATGCCCGGGAAGGGAAAATGTCACAGAATGTTGAGCTTGCCTTCATGTTTTTGTTCTGTCTAAGATCTTATCCCCTTTGTAGATATTTGATGCATTTTCTATTTTATCCAGTTTTTCTAGTTCTTCATTAGAGGGCTAATCTACAGTAACATACTTTGCTAACACCAGAAGTGGGAACACCACATAGATATTAATTGATATGTGCAGAAAAAAAAAATGTCTATTCTATTGTGAAGAATCAGCAGGAGTGGATATTGACTTTTGTTTTGATTTCTAGCAAGATAATTATATATTTTTGATTTTGATTTGTTAATTGAATTAATTATATGAAGCAATTTTCTAATATTATTGTCATTCTAATATTTTGTGATTAGAGCCACTTAAACTAAGTTTATTACTTTTAGCATATGACTGAATTCATTTTGCTAAATATTTATTTAGGGGTTTAAGAATGTGTGTTATAAGGAAATCACAGCTTTAGTTTTTAAGTGTGGTTAGATTTCTTCTCAGATGAAAATATTACAACATCTCTGAGTTTTAAGTTTTTAAGTGGTTGATTTTTTGTTTCTACTTTTATTCTTACATGTTTTATTGTGTTGTATTCAGAGAATATATACTATCCAGTATGTTTGTGCATCTTCCAATCTCTAGAGGGCCCGAATAGAACAAAAGGCCAAGGAGGGAGAAATTTGCCTCTTTTTTCCTGTCTCAGTGTTGAGCTGGAATATCTTGTATTCTCTTGCCCTCAGACTGGGACTTACATCATTGGCTCCCCTCATCCTCAGGCCTTTGAATTCAGACTGAATTATACCACCAGAGTGAAATAATTTCCTGGGTGTCCAGCTTGCAGATGGGAGGTCATGGGACTTTTCAGCATTCATAATTGCATGACCCAGTTCCCCATAATGTATGTGTGTGTGTGCACGTGTGTGTATAAAATATGAGGGTACTTCAAAAAGTTAAAGGAAAATGGAATTAAAAGAAAATACAATGAGTTTAGTGGTGGGAACAGTGAATAATCCAACACAGAACTGACAGAAAAAACAAAATACCCACAGATTAGAGACAGTCTTATATTAACTAGTAAAGGTCTCACACTTATAAAACCCAGAAGGCCTGGAAGCACCCGGGATCCTGAGCCAGGGCAGTTGGGGGCCAAGGGCCTGGAGCACACCCCACTGAAATCTGCAACCAGCCCAGCAATGACCACCAAGCCAATGCAGGAAATGCCCCAGGCTCCTGAGCTGGGGCAGTGGGGTCCAAGGGCCTCAGGCACGCCCCCTTGACAACTGCAACTAGCCCAGCAACGACCACTAAGCTGCCACTGGAACCCCCCTTGTTTCCCCTGCTTGAATGAGGGGGGTGCCACAGGCCTCAACCAAGCTCCCCCTCCTTCCTACTCTTCCCACCCTATTTCCTTCCCACTTTCCCCACCTCCCCCTCCTCCCTAACTGCTCCACAACATCTTAGAATGTAAAAAATAATCCTATTAATAAATAAATTTTAAAAAACAAAAAAGAGGGCCAGCCCCGTGGCACACTTGGGAGAATGCAGCACTGGGAGCGCAGTGACGCTCCCGCCGCGGGTTCGGATCCTATATAGAAATGGCTGGTGCGCTCACTGACTGAGCGCGGTGCGGTGACACCACACCAAGGTTTGTGATCCCCTTACCGGTCACAAAAAAAAAAAAAAAAAGATAATGCAGATCTTTCCATGAACTCTTTGAAGACCCCTCATATACATACATATACATGTGTGTGTGCAGATATGTATATATCCTAATGGTTCTGTTTCTCTGGGCAACCCTGATTAATACAATCACTAATGCTTTGAATTAAGTAGAAAAAAGAAAAAACTTAAGCAGGGAATGGTGATATTTTCTAGCAGTATTAGCCTAGCATTTATAGTGTTGCCTTTTGGTTAATTATGGTGATTATTTCATATTGCAGCTTAATTGAGAGTTCACTGTTTACAAAATTTATGATGTTCATTGGTGCTTGTGTTGCACCTGCACTAGTTAAGATTCTTGTTCTCCAAAGACATAGTGTGTATTTTCACTTCTACCACCAGCTTATTGGGGTTCCTATTTATCTATGTCCTTGTGGACACTTTATATTATCAAATTCTAATTTTTGTTAATCTGATAGGTGGGAAAAGCTTAAGCATCTTTGGTGTGTTTATGGACCATTCTTTCTCCTTATGTGAACTATTTACATTCTTTCTCCATTTCCTAATTTTTTTCTTTTATCAATTTGTAGAAAAGCATTTCATATTGTGGATATTAAATATTTATCAACTATAAATTGTCGGGAGCTCAGATAAACTGGGAGAGAGCTAGCAGAGCTGACAGGTGTCAAAGTAGCTGATTAAGCAACAAGCCAAAAACAAGAATCAAGCCTTTAATTACGTACTGCCATGGTATTAGCATAAGGCTAGAAGCAGAGAAAACACCTACTTCCCCGTTCCATTTTTCCCCATGGAAAGGTGCACTGGTTGCACTAGTCAAGTGTCAGGTGGATCAGCACAGACATGGGGGTTGTGTCATTGTTGATGGAGCCCTTAACAAAGGTCTTAGGCAGTTTTATAAACCTTGGGGTTTGGGGAGGGCAAACGGGAAGGGTTAGGCTTGGAAAAGTACTGGGTACTAGTAGAGTGGAGAGTGTCTTCAGGCTTTTCCCCTCTTCTTCCTGATAAGCAGATCTCATCTCGAAGAAGACCTCTACCTGAGGCCTTAGATAAAGAAATCTAGGAATGAAGGCACCTGGGATGGGAATGCAAGTATGGGAAGAACCTGACCTTCAGGAGAGACCTGAGTCCTTGACTGCATCTCCCTTCAGAGACTGCATTGCACTGGCTGTGCACCGAGTCTGGTGTGGGGAAGACAGCCTTCCCTTGTGAGGCCTGGCAAACAAAGCCTTCATAATTGCTCACTGTCAGGACTGAAAAAACACATGAGGTTTTAACCAGAAGTTGTACTCCTCATCTGCATATATGTTGCAAATGTCTTTTCTCTATATGTGGTTTATTTTTTAACTTCTTAAAAAAGTTAAACTTTATTTATTCTTTCCTGCTCCAAATTCAACTGGTGTCATATTTTCCTAAGTTTTGCATTTTTGATTATCACATTTAGAATTTTAATCTAACTGATACGGGTTTTTTTGTACAATGTGACTTATGGAGAAAGTCTTATTTTCTCATACATATAAACAATTATTTAGCACCATTTATTGCACTGTCAATCTTTTCATTATTGATTAGAAATGCCACTTGTCATATATGAAGTTTCTGTTCGTGTATGGTTCTGTTTCTAGGCTTGCTGTTCTGTTCCTTTGTTTTTTAGTTTGCCAATGAGCTAATACAATTACCTGTGTTGTCTCAATTATTGTTGCTTTGTAATAAGCATTGCTATGTAATTGGGTAAATCCCTGTATCTTGTTCTTTTTTTCAAAATTGTCCTGGCTCTTTTTGGCCGTTAGCTGGTACATATATATATTTTCAAACCAGTTTATCATGTTGCATAACTAACTTGGGCACTATTTTGAAAGGAATTCACATTAAATTTATAGGGTGAGATATCATAATACATACTTGTTCTATATGAAAGACTTCTGTATGTATTTGAGCTACTACTTTAATATATTTCAATAAAGGCTTTTTATTTTCTGAATTAAGGTTATACATTCATTTTATTAGATTTATTCCTTGGTATTTTATATTTTTTATTGCTGTTATAAATGCTATCTTTAAAATTATCGTTTCTAATTGTCTTTTAAAACATATTATATCCAGTTACTGTTCTTTTTATCTTATAAATTCAAACACTTTTCTATAGATTCTCTCGGTTTTTTTCTTTTTTTAATGTAAACACATGATTTTCAAATAATAACTGGTTACTTTTGTTTTTGTTTCTTTTACTTGTCTTACTGCATTTCTATGGCTTCCTTTGTGATATTCAGTATGTAAATGATAATGCTTATTCTTGTCTCAATTCTAATTTTAACATGAATTATCTTGACATTTCACCATTAGGTACAGTAACTTTCTTTAAGTTTATGATAGGTTCTATTTATCAGAAAAGATATTTTCTTCTATTCCAAATTTGCTATGAATTGTTGGGATAGTAAATGCTGAATCTTATTAGATGCTTTTTCTCAGTTTACTGAGATGATCAGATAATTTTCTATTTCAATATATTAATGTAATGAACTCTATTAACAAACTTTTGAATGCTAAAGTATTCTTGCCTAATATTAACCCACTTTGATCATGTTTTTAAAAATTTTTTTAAAAGATTATAAAAGCAATATGTATTATTGTAGGAAATTTAACAGAAAAGTATGAAAAGAAACTGAAAGTCACCTGGAGTCTTCCCGGTGTCAATATCTGGGGGCATTTCCTTTTGGACTTTTTTCTATGCACACTCTGGATTGTGCTGTTTTTCCAGGGTGGTATTGGATTCTTGCATTGATTTTCCCATGTAAGTGCACAAGGGTTACAATCCCTGTGTACATATGAGGAGACTGCTCTGAGAGTGAGAACATGGTCAGTGTCTCACAGATGGTACCACATGTTACATGCACCTGTGAGCTGTCCTAGCTTGGAGACTGCAGCCAGACACAACAGCAGGGCAGAGGGGAGGTGCTGCCCATTGAGCCCAAAGTCTGTGCCCAATAGAGTCTTAGCTTCAGCAAACTTCAAGGTGTGGGAAGACAGAGCCATGAGGGGAAGCCACCACTAGGTAAGGGAGCTGGGGTACGTATCACTGAGCTGAGCTGGAGCCAGGGCCAGCATGAGGCTGGAGCCCAACTAGGGACCTCATCTGGTGGGGGTGGGGCAGGTAAGGGACTGTTAGGGGCCAGAAATTCATCCAGGGCCACTCTGCCTATTCTCACATGGGGAACATTTTGGGGGCCCACTGTGCTTGGGAGAATCTTCCCTGGCCTCTGCACTGCCAGTCCTATATCAGATATATATAAGGGAGCGATGAAGGTGGGCTGAGAAAGTCAATGCATCCAGCTGTGGATCAGTGGGTCCCTGGGCCTCTGGTGCTTCAAGGCTGCCAGAGGTAGGAGGGGTCAGGGGCTTATTGCACTCCCAGCAGCTTGACTTTACCTGTTTCTTGAATTAGGTGTTCGTAGACCATTTTGTTTGAAAAAGGGTCTGCTGCTAGACAAAACAAAACAAAACAAAACAAAAAAAACCAAAAGAAACCAAAGAAGTCAGAACTGAGTGCTCCACAGCCTCATTCCCAGAGGGGGACTTGCAGGACCTAATAGATGTTCTAAGCAAAAATTCCATAGCCATGTTACCTGGGCAAAAGTTGGGTTGTGGGAACTAAACAAACATATCCATGCCTGTCCTCAAGGCTGCAAACACCCTGCATCTCCTGAGCTTGGCTAAGTTCCAGGCACAGGAACTGTGCCAGTGCTGGGCTGAGCTGCATGCCCTGGTGTCCCTAAAGCCCGAGCACCAGGCTGGACACTTCTTAGAAGCAGAGCACACTGCTGTGTGGCCTTGCCTCTCAATGTGGCTGAACTGAAGGCTAAGCTGATGTGCTCACAAGGGTAGACTCTGTACTGTGTGAAAGACTCCTTCACCGCTCCTGACTCACAAATTATAGAGGGAATATCTCCTCTGTGCTGCCCTGGGGTCCCGGGGTCCCTGGGTCCCTGGCTCCTGGCCAGAATGAAGGGCTGGGCTCCTCCGCCCCCACTAGCATACAGGCACTGCCCCCTGGGCACTGATGCTGGTCGATCGTGTATTATCTTTTAATACATTAATTCAGTTTCCTGATACTTCTACAGTGTTTTTCATTTATGACTCATAATTGGCCTGAAGATTTCCTTTCTTGTTCTGTCCTTCACTTGTTTACATATTAAATTTATTTTATTTTATTTTCTGCTTTCTTTATATCCTGATTTTTCTGTTTGCCTCTTTTCTCCTTTCCAAATTTCTTTTGGACCATTGTAGTTTTAAAATAAACTTCTATTGTTTTTTCCTCACTGGCTTGAAAAGTATAAATTCTGCTTCTTAGTTTCTCTTTTGACTATTATGATAAATTTTATATTTAGCTCTATCTTACTATGCAATTGTGCACTATTTTTGTCATATTTTCATATTTTTTGCCCCCATAAGTTAGATATTGATATTATTGTTTTATACAGTCTTTAAAAAAGACTTATTCACCTTTTATTTTTTATTGATTTCTTGATTATTTATTCCTTTTATCTGCGACCATTTTCCTTTTTTCTTTTTTTTTTTTTTTGTCTTTTTTGTGACCGGTAAGGGGATCGCAACCCTTGGTGTGGTGTCTTCTGCACCGCGCTCAGCCAGTGAGCACACTGGCCATTCCTATATAGGATCCGAACCCGCAGCAGGAGCACTGCTGCGCTCCCAGCGCCGCACTCTCCAGAGTGCGCCACGGGGTTGGCCCCCTTTTTTCTGAAATATAGTTTTTGGTGTTTCTTTTTTGAAAGTCTATTGGTGGAGAACTAACCTATTTTTGATTGTTGTTGTTCTGAAATGTTTTCATTTTGTTTCCATGTTTGAATAATAGTTTATCTGTGTATATAACTGCAGATTAAAGTTAACCTATATCAGGACTTTGAAAATGGCTTCCATTGTTGATATTGAGAAGTCTGCACTGAGTCTAATTGTTGTTTCTTTATCGGTAATCTATTTTTCCTCTGACTGCTTTTAAGATCATCTCTTTGTCTTTGCTTTTTAAAAATTTTTTACTATGATATATTATGGAAGAATTTTCCTTATTTATTCTGGTTATGAAGATTTGTCTTTCATCAATTGTAACACTTATCCACCATTAATCTCTTCAAATACTGCCTTTCCCTTTTTCTGTTTGCTTCTTTCTTCTCAAACTACCATCCCACACATGTATACACACATATACATGCATATATGTATATATGTACATATTTTTTCTCATTCTGTCCTTCATTTTCCTTAATCTCTCTGTTCCTCTCACATTTGTTCTTTATTTCTGTATGCTACCTTTCTTGAAAATGAATTCAAATCTGTCTTCCAGCTCAATTTTTCCTCTATGCTGTTTGTAGTGTGCTGTTTAAACCACACTGAAAGTTTAAATTTAATGATTACATTTTTTATTTCTACAACTTCTATTTGTTTACTTTCCAAATCTGATCCTATTTGTAAGCGTAATTATCTGGTTAGTTGTTTAGTTTTTATTTGTCTCTACTTGTTTAAGCATTTAAAACTTTTTAAACTTTGTGAATTTTGTAATTCAGAGATGTGAGGTAATCCTTGGCTTGACTTTATCTGCTTGACTGTTGAACTCCTGAGGGTTGGATTAAAACTACAATTTCCTTTAGGGAAAATGTTCTGCCAGATACCCAGTGTTCTGCCAAGGACAGACCACTGCCAGTGTATTTCTCAGCTAGGCACTTCCCAGGCCTCCCCATGGTTTAAATTACTAAAACTGCCTGAAACATGCCTATGATTACAAATTCTCAAGGAAATTTTTTTCCTCACTAATAGCTCAAGTTCGGACAAACACATTTTCTGGTATATAGATTTTTCCTCATTCATCATTTTACTAAAGGCATTGCTCTTCAAGGATCACCACTTTGTGCAAGGTAAGAGGGCGGGACTCAATATTAACTCTCCACCTGCAATGGTCCCATCAAGTTTATTTTTTGTTCTCTGTCCTGTCCATAAAACAAAAACCTCCAAATAACCCAGATAAAAAATACTCTGAAGGCTAGTTTAACTCACCATTGTAAAGTATAAAGAGCAGTAACTGGCATATAGAAAGCATTATTTATAAATACTCATCAAATAAATAAATAGGAAATGACACATAGAAAATGGTTGATGGAAACGGGTGTTTAATCTGGAAAAGTTAATCACTTTTTGTTAGTGTTGAGGATGGGTAGAATGTTCATCTGGTAGCTTTGTCTACCCAGTTTTCATATATTTAAAAGGTGGAAAAGTTGAAATAAGTTTGCTCTAAGTGGACTAAAAAAGCAGGATTAAGACTGTTTCATCAATAAATCTGGCAGCCGTTGTTGTCTGGCAATGGAAAGTATCAAGAACTGAAATCCCATCATTTGATTTATGTTCTTTTTTACAAACATTGATGGTCACACATTTATGTAAAATTTTACCCATTTTTCAAAAATTTAACATTAATTATAAACATTTAAAAATAATATTAAAAACTTTTCAAAACATGGTTATTGGCTCCACAATATTTCAAAACGTGGAAGTAATATGATTTAACTATTCCCTTGTTGGAGAGTTAATTCTTGCTCTTATGAATAGTACTGTGAACAACATCAATGTGATCTTTTAAAAAAAATTTCAGAAATTCCATAGATAGTCAAAAGGTCATGAGTAAGTGTTAAAGGCATTTGATATTTGTTCCCAACTTTTTTTTTTAGAAAGGTTAGACCTATTTACACTCTAGCCATACATGATCATGTTTGTCTCGTTTCTGTAATTTCCTTACTGGCTGTGTTCGCCACAGTTTTAAAAACATGAACCCAGGGCCGACCCCATGTCTCACTCGGGAGAGTGCGGCACTGGGAGCGCTCCCGCAGCGGGTTCAGATCCTATATAGAGATGGCTGGTGCGCTCACTGGCTGAGCGCCGTGTGGACGACACCAAGCTAAGGGTTGCGATCCCCTTACCAGTCACAAAAAAAACAAAACAAACAAACAAAAAAAACATGAACCCATGTTTGCAATCTGTAATATTTAAATAAAATAAAGGTACTCTAGATTTTTCTAGTGAAGATAGATACCCAGAGAGTTGCTAAATCAATGGACAGCCCCTTATTACTGTTGTATTATTTGTCATGTTCTCCTTTTGCTGCTTCTGTTGAATTTCTCCTTTCTTTCTTTTATCTAAAGGAGAAAACTCATTGTTCCTCGTGGAACCTATTTGAAAGATGTGTGGTTTTAGATGCCAACTATAATTGCCTTTTGCAGCAGTAAGCATAGAATCTAAAAGTAAATCCATTTTAGATTTCTTCTTATATGACATTTTACCTTCCTACAATAACATGAAGTTACACATTGACATTTTATTTAATATGTGCATAGAAATATACCTCTCTAGCTTGTATATATCACATAAGTGCACCTTTAGAATTGTTTTGAGTTTATTTATTTTTGTATACTTTTTATCTTTGTTGGTTTGAACTTATTTCTTAAATTGCATTGCTAAATTTCATAAGATGTAGTACAAGTCTGGGTAGAAGAGGCCCTTAATAAATATTTATTAACTAGAAACAAATAATTTTAGTTTATTTTAAAAGATGCATATTTCGTAATGATGAGCGAATTGAAAGGTTCTCATGATAGAAGGTCACAAATGAGATAATAATGACGTCAACAATAGAAAACGTGATTTTCTCTCTTGACTGTTGGCAATGTTTTAGAATACTTTTTAACAAAGATTAAATAAAAGGTGGTAATACACACTCATTGGGCCTAATTTTCCCAAAGTCAGATAAGTGTGGTAATACAAGCCCCAAGTTGGAATATTGAGAAGTATGTTGGTATGGTGTGGGTATAGTGGGGATGGTAGGTGGTAAAAGAAAAGTTCTTTGCTTGCTTTTGTGTTTCATGTATGTGCCTAAGAAATACACAACAGACTACACTCCATTTAGAAGCAAGTTCACTATATATCTACCTGCAAGCTCCTCAGATGTGGAGCCTATATTACAGTCAACTTTGTATCCCCAGGGCTAAAGATGGCTCCTAAATAACTAAATAATTAAACAATTAATTTTGGTTGGACTAAACTGAACTGACCATTAGTGTGGAGGTAATAAAAATTTCTCATACCTAGCACATTTTTCTTTTTTCGTTTTTTTTTTTTTTCCTTAGGTTTAGGGAGGTAAAATATCTTTTTTTTTTTTTTGTCTTTTTCCGTGTCTGGCAACGGATCGCAACCCTCAGTGTCGCCCCCGTACCAGACCGGGACCGACAACGGGATCGCAACCCTCGGTGTTGCTCCCGTGCCTCGCTCAGCCAGTGAGCGGGAACCGGTCTGTATGTGGGATCCGAACCCTCGGCGGGAGCGCCACCGCGCTTCCCAAGCGGCGCACTATAGCAGTGCGCCACCGGGCCAGCCCTAAAATATCTTTTTTTAAAAAATTTTATTTATTATTATTATTTTCTTTTTTACATTCTAAGATGATGTTGTGGAGCAGTTTTGGGGGAGGGAGAGAGGGGAAAAGGGAGAGGGACAGAGTGGGAGAGGAGGAAGGGGGTATGGTCCAGGCCCATGGCACCACCCTCATTCCAGCAGAGGAGCCCAGGAGACCTCTGGCATTGGCTTGGTCATGGCTGGGCTGGATGCAGACATCAGGAAAAAATGTGTCTGTGCCATCTGTCTGGAATGGCTAAGGCCCTTGGCCCTCTACTGCCCTGGCTCAGGAACCTGGGGTGCTTCCAGCAGTGGCCTGGTGATTGTTGCTGGGCTGGATGCAAATGTCAGGGGGTGTGACTGTGAGGCCCTTGACCCTCCACCCTGACTTGGGAGCCAAGAGGCTTCTGGTCCTTCTAGGTTTTATGGTGTTCTTTCGTGGTGGTAGAACTTTACTGGTTAATATCAGAACTTTGTCTCTGATTTGTGGGATTTTTTTGTTTTTTCTTTCAGTTCTCTGTTGGATTATTCACTATTCCAACCACTTAAAGTCTGCACAGGAACTAATTTGTTGTCCTTTTGTTACTTCTAAAATGGGGGAACTTCCTGTAGGAAATAGCACTTGAGCCCTGTAGTTGAGCTAAATTGCTGCTTTGCTGCTGATTCTCTGGGGAAGGCTTTTTGTGCGGTTCAGGTTTAATTGTTGACCTTGTAAGCGCTTCTGGGTCTTCTGAGGTCTGATAGATCTGGGTTGTGTGGAAACACTGGTCTGAGCCTGAGTCATTTCAGCAAACTATACCTGCTGCAGTTCTGTATTCCTGACCAGTCTCCACTGCGTGGTTCTGTGCTGATTGGAGGGCAGATGAGTTGTCCATGCTGTGCCCATGTTCCACCAGTAAGCCTATCTCCTCCACTGCCCACACTCCAAACACTTCCCATGGGATGGGCCATGCTCAGGTCCCTTGCAATCACTCACCGGCCTCTGAGTGGCTCCTTTTTTCAGTCGTCTGTGCCTCCTCACTGCTATGTGGGTCCACAGGAACCCTGTTAGTGGTCTTGCTGGCCTGGGGTCACCAAGGCCCTTTTCCGCCCTGCAGCCTCCATGCAACTTCACATGAAGGGCACAGCATTTTGTCAGCTCTTGCACTGTGTGCTCACCAAGGCCAGCCTTGAAGTGGTCAGGGCTCGAAACAGTTGATGCAATCCTTTCTTTTTCTCATTGTGGCTTTTCCTTCCTTCATGCACTCCATAGGTTTCTCCTTCTCTTCCCCTGAGCTCTAGTGGCCCCAGCTTGACATTCATTGCTTTTTAATAGTTGTAAATTGGTTGATTGTGAAAGAGAGCGATGCTGGGTACTTTCAATTCTGCCATCTTGATCAGAAGTCTCTCATACCTAGCACATTAATTTGAGTTTTTTAGACATGCTTTGACCACTTTATAAAAATATCTGAAACTTTTTAAATATTAAAAAAAATAATATAAAAATAAAAGTAAGGCAGAACAAAAACACTTGAAAAAAGCAAATTGATATTTATTACCAGGTATCTGAATCATATCAGGTATTATATTTCTCATGATCTTATAATAGAAAACATATAATTTGGATTACAGTGGTAATCTTTTTTTACAATGCATTTAAACAGGATTTTTTCACCTCAGTTCTTATGTAAAAGAAATGAGTTACTATTTTGGTAAACTGCTTCATGCCATTGTTCAAATGGTTTTTTAGATTTGGAGTTGAACAATTCTGAATTTGAATGCTTGGTCTTGCTAGCTGCATAAATGTTGCGCTCACTTTTTCTAACCTAAGTTTGAATTTTTGAATTATTATAAAATTGTTTGTTAATATATGGCATAGAAAGTGTCCAGATGAAAATATGACACTGTTATTGTTTCACTGAGGGCCTATTTATGACACAAATGCTGATGAGATAAATTAGAAGATTTGAAAAATGAGCATGTCCACTAGACAGTCATTTTGCAATATCAGATATTCCAAATAATCTTGTGATACATACTGTATCATAGTCAACTTGTGATTTTTATGATATACTTCGTGTTGGTATTTCACATTTCTGATCGTAAAAACAGCTAATTGTGAGGAATTATGTTGATACTCTATTGTGAAATTTTAAGATTCTAGCTTATTCTTACACAAAGATAAGCAAGCAGTAAAAATCTATCAAGGATAATCAATATTTGGAATACAAAGACAAGCGAAACTTTTAGAAATAAAAAATATTTTAAAAAACCAACCCAAAATGGATGGTTAAACAGCAAATAAGAAGAAAATTAATCAAATGGAATATATATATATCTGAAAAAAAAATACAGACTTCAGGATAAAGAGACAGGGAGATAGAAAATATTAATGAGATGTTAAAAGATGTTCAGGATAGAGTGACAGTGTTTAACCTACATCTAACCAAAGACCCAAAAAACAGAGAATCAAGAGACTGGGGAAGTAGTAATGTTTGAGGAAATAATGTCTGGAAATATTTCAGAAATGTTGAAAATCATAAATCCACAGATCCAGGGAGCAAATATATTAAAAATGTATTGAAATTTATAAAAATAAATTCATCCATAGTCAAGTCGTTATGAAACTGCATAATCCCACAGACAAAAACAGCCTCTTAGAATTAGCTGAAGAGAAAGAACAGACACCTATACATGACCACAAAAACACAAATGGTCAAACAGACTCACACAAAACACTGAGGTATATTCAAAATCAGTATGCAGGAAGCCTCAAACTGTCAGACCCCATTTCCAGAATCCCTTTGCATCACCAGTATTTGTTTGGTTTTAGAGTCTTAACAGCTGAGTATAGGCCGAATTAGCACAGGAAAGCAACTGTGAATAGCATCCAATTTTGGTGTAACTGCACTGCATAAATTGAAGATTATTTACAATGATCAATCTATATAAAACTTATACACCATGCTAAAACAGTCCCTAGGTCTGTAATCAGGACATAGAAACCCCTGATGTATTTCTTAGCCAGTCAATTCCACCAGCCAATATTTGCAAGGAATTTTGCTCAGGGTCAAGCTTGCCTTCAGTATTTCTGGGGAGAGAAGAATAGTTTACAAACCCATCGTTGTTCTTTCCAGAGTAATATCAGCAACAAAAGAACTACAGCAGACTTCTCAACAGCAATGAAAGCTAGAGAGTGGAATAATATCTTCAAATTATTGAGAGTAAATGACTCTCAACTTGTTATCAGATGTTTAGCAAAACATTTTAACAATGAGAGAAAATAATTTACAAATTAGTCCCCACAACCTGGCAGGAGGCAGGAACATGCATGGGGTCCTAGGCAGGAGCCAAGGGCAGCCCCCACTGCTGGGCAGCAGGCAGAAGCATGCACAGGGTTGTAGGCAGCAGCCAAGGGCAGCCTCCACCACCCAGCAGTAGGCAGGAGCATTGTATCAGTCCATTTTTGTGTTGCTATAACAGAATACCTGAGACTGGGTAGTTTACAAAGAACAGAGGGTTTTTTTTGGCTCATGATTCTGGGACAGCTGTATCTGGCAGTGGGCCTCAGGCTGTTTCTGTTCATGGCCGAAAATAGCAGGCAGCTGGTGGTTACAAGCAGATCACATTGGCAAGAGGAAACAAGAGAGAGAGAGGAGGTGCCATGATCTTTTAAATAACCAGCTCTCATGAGAACTAATAGAGCAAGAACTCACTCACTACCCCTACCCCCCAGGGAGAGCATTAATCCATTCATGAGGGATTTGCCCCCATGACTCAAACAGCCCCCAATACTGCCACATTGGAGATCAGATTTTCACATGAATTTTGGGGGGCAACACATCCAAACTCTATCAGGCATGCATGGGGCCCTAGGTGGGAGCCAAGAGGAGCACACCAAAAACACCACTTCCATGTGGGTAACCCACCACAGCTACCACCACAGCCATGGCTGCCACAAAAGTGGCTCAATATCAGAGTAGTAGCCACAGGCACTGTGCTGGTGGCCCACAAGACACTCAACTGCAATGACTGAGGAGACTGGAAAAAGAAGAGGAAGTCTCTCTCCTCAGAGTCCGCTCAAGAGTAATAGTAGAAGCAACTGCCCTACCAGTTGATCAGATATCAACATAGAAATATTAGAAATATGAAAATCCAAGAAAATATGACATCATCAAAAGAATATAGTGATTCTCAAATACCACACCCTGTAGAGCAAGAAACCCTTGAAATGACTGGAAAGGAATTCCAAGCAACATTCTTAAGGAAACTCAATGAAATATGAGAAGACACAGTCAGACAACATAATGAAATGAGAAAAAATATCCAGATATGAAAGAGAAAATTTACAAAGAGATTAATGCCTTAAAAAAGAATATAGCAGAACTCACGAAACTGAAAGATTCATTGAATGAAATAAAAAACCCAACAGAGACCTTAAGCAGCAGACTAGAATAAGCAAAAGAAAGAATTCCTGGTGTTGAAGATAGCCTTTTCAAAATATCCCAGGCACACACAAAAACAAAAATAACAAAAACAAAAAAAACAAAAAAGAAAGGAAAAAGAATTTTTAAAATGAAGAAAATCTAAGAGAGCTAGCAGACAACCTGAAGCACATAAACATTCGAATTATGGGTATTCCAGAAGGGGAAGAGAAAGGAAAAGGCATGGAAAGCCTATTTAATAAAATAATAACAGAAAACTTTCCAGGTATAGGGAGAAACATGGACCTTCAGATCCAGGAGGCTCAAACATCCCCAGACAGATTCAATCCAAAAATATCCTCTCTGAGGTATATTCTAGTCAAATTGGAAAGCTGAAAGAAAAGAGAATATCTTAAAAGTGGCAAGAGAAAAGTGTCACCTATAAGGGAGCCCCTATCAGACCAACAACAGAAGACTTATCAACAGAAACTCTACACACCAGAAGAAAATGGGATGATATATTCAAAATACTAAGATACCCTGCCAGCCTAGAATATTATACCCAGATCAGCCATCCTTCAGAAAAGAGGGAGAGACTGTGTATTTTCCAGACAAATAAAAACTGAGGGAGTTCACCACCACAAGACAAGCCCTACAAGAAAGCCTCAAGGGAGTCCTGCATCTGGAATCTGAAAAATGATAATCACTACCACAAATACACAGGAAAACCCACTGGTAGAATGAAAATGCAAATGATGAGAAAGAAACTAAATCTTACAACCTCAAAAAACCAACAATCATCAAAGACAAACAATAAAAGGAGAAAAGAGGAACAAAAGATATTTAATACATCCAATCAAAAATTGATAAAATTCTTGGATTAAGACAATAACTTTCAAATAACAATCTTAAATGTAAATGGGTTAATCTCTCCTCTCAAAAGGCACAGACTAACTGATTTGATTAATAGTGAAAGGAGGGGAAAAATCCAACAAGAAGACATAAAAATCATAAATATATATGCACCCAATACTGGAGCACCCATATATATAAAGCAAAAACACTGTTAGACCTAAAGAAAGAGATAGACTCCAATACAATAATAGTAGAGAACAAGAAAACCCCTCTGCTGGCACTGGATAGATCATCTAGGCAACAAATTGACAGAGAAACACAGGATTTAAACTACACTTTAGACCAATTAGACCTGGCAGATATCTATGGAACATTTCATACAACATCTCCAGAATATGCATTCTTCTCATCAGCATATGGATCAATCTTCAGGATAGACCACATGTTAGACCACAAATCAAGTTTCAAGAAATTTTTAAAAATTGAAATCATTTCAAGTATCTTTTCAGACCACAACACATTGAAATTAGAAATCAATAACAAGTAAAACTTGGGAAACTGTACAAACACATGAAAATTAAACAATGCTATCCTGAACAACATATGAGTCCAAAAAGAAAAATAGGAAATAAAAAAAATTCTTGAAACTAATGAAAATAAAGACACATCATAGCAAAACCTGTGGGATGCTGCAAAAGCTGTACTAAGGGGGAAATTTATTGCAATAAACTCTTACATCAAAAGAATAGAAAGATTTCAAATAAAAAAACCTACACCACAAAGAACTAGAAAAACAAGAACAATACAATCACCAAAGTAGTAGATGGAAATAAATAATTAAGATCTGGGCATAGAAAGATTTCAAATAAAAAACCTACACCACAAAGAACTAGAACAACAAGAACAATCCAATCACCAAAGTAGTAGATGGAAATAAATAATTAAGATCTGGGCATAACTAAATTAAATAGAGACCTCAAATATGATATAAAAGATCAATGAAACAAAAAGTTGGTTTTTTGAGATGATTGACAAAATAGACAAGCCATTAGCTAGATTAACTTAAAAATGCAGAGAGAAGACCCAAATAACAAAAATCAGAAATGAAAAAGGAGATATTACAACCAATACCACAGAAATATGAAGAATCATTAGAGACTATTATAAACAAGTATATGGAAACACATTTGAACCCAGAGGAAACTGATAAATTTTTGGACACAGAGTACCAAGACTGAACCAAGAAAAAATAGAAAAACTGAACAGACCAATAACAAGCAATGAGATTGAAGCAGTAATCAGCAGTCTCCCAACAAAGAAAAACCCGGGACTGAATATCTTTTCTGCTGAATTCTGCTAGACCTTTAAAGAGGAATTAATACCAATTCTCTAGGGACTGTTCCAAAACATTGAATTAGTGGGCATTCTTCCAAACTCATTCTATGAGTCCAGCATCACCCTGACCAATACCAGACAGAGATACAACAAAAAAAGAAAATTACAGGCTGATATGTCTGATGAACATAGTGCAAAAATCCTCAACAAAATGTTAGCAATCAGAATACAGCAAGACATTTAAAAAATTATGCAATGTGATCAAGTGGAATTCATCTCAGGGATGTAAGGATGGTTTAACATATGCAAGCCAATAAATGTGATACACCACTTCAAGAATATCAGGGACAAAAACTATAAGTGTCCCAGGATCTCCTGACCCAGGGCAGTGGGGGGCCTCGGGACTTGGCCACACACCCCCGACACCCACAGCCAGCCCAGTGGCAACCACTGAGCTGCAACAGGAAGTGACTGGGCTCTCCTGAGCCTGGGTGGTGGGGGGTCGAGGGTCTCAGCCACGCCACCCCAACGTGTGCAACCAGCCCAGCAATGACCACCAAGCCACAGTAAGAAGGGCCCCACATTTCCAAGCTGGGGTGGTGGGGAATGAGAGTTTTTGCCACACTTCCCTGACTTATACACCCAGCCTGGCAATGACTGAGCCACTGCTGGAAGCCCCCTGGTCTCCCTTGTGGGAATGAGGGGAGTGCCAGAGGCCTCAGTCCTGCTCCTCCTCCTTCCTCCTTCCATCACATTTCCTTCCCCTTTCCCCTCTCCCCCTCCCTCCCTACTGCTCCACAACAACATCCTAAAATGTAAAAAAATTAATAAAATTACATTTAAAAACAAAACATGATTATCTCAACAGATGCAGAAAAAGAATTTGACAAAATTCAACATCCCTTTATGATAAAGACTCTCAGCAAATTAGATAAAGAAGGAAAGTATCTCAAAATAGAAGCCATATATGACAAACCCACCACTGATATCATCCTGAATGGGGAAAAGCTGAAAGCTTCTCCCTAAAGAACAGGAACAAGACTAGTATGCCCACTCACACCACTCCTATTTAGTATAGTATTGGAAGCCTAGCTAGAGCAATCAGGTAAGAGAAAGAAATGAAGGGCATCCAGATTGGAAAAGATGAAGTCAAACTGTCCCTATTTGCATATGGCATGGTCCTGTATGTAGAAAAACCTAAAGACTCTACCAAAAAAATGCTAAGAACTGTTAAATAATTTCAGCAAAGTTGTAGTAGGATACAAAATCAACACACAAAAATCAGTAGCTTTTTTATACTCCAACAATGTACTAGCAGAAAAAGAAATCAAGAAAGTAAGCCTATTTACAGTAGTCACCCCCCAAAATAAAATACCTCAGAATCAGTTTAACCAAGGATGTAAAAGATCTCTACAATGAGATCTACAAATCACTGCTAAAATCACAGAAATTAAAGAGAACACAAAATGATGGAAAGGCATTCCATGCTCTTGAATTGGAAGAATTAACATTGTGATAATGTCCATACTACCCAAAGCAATCTACAGACTCAATGCAATCCCCATCAAAATACCAATGACATTCTTCACAGAAATAGAAAAAACAATCCTAACATTTATATAGAACAACAAAAGACCCTGAATAGCCAAAGCAATCCTGAGGGGGGAAAAGAAAAAGTCAGAGGCAATACACTACCTGAGCAATCAAATTATACTGCAAAGCTATAGCAACCAAAACAGCATGGTACTGGCATAAAAACAGACACTCAGACCAGTGGAACAGAATAGAGATCCCAGAAATCAACCTACATACTTATAGCCAACTGATATTTGACAAAGGCAACAGGAGTGTACATTGGGGAAAGGACTGCCTCTTTAATAAGTGGTTCTGAGAAAACTGGACATCCATGTGCAGAAGAATGAAACTAGACCTCTGCCTCTTGCCATATACCAAAGTCAACTCAAAAAGTATTAAAGACTTATATGTAAGACCCAAAACTTTAAAACTACTAAAAGAAAACATAGGGGAAACACTTCAGGAAGTAGGACTAGGCAAAGACTTTATGAACAAGATCCTTAAAAGCAAAGGCAAGAAAATAAAAAAATAAACAAATGGGATTATATCAAACTAAAAAGTTTCTGCACAGACAACGAGTTAACAGAGTGAAAATACAACCTACAGATTGGGAGAAAAATATTTGCAAACTATGCACCTGACAAGGGATTACTATCCAGGATATACAAAATCTCAAACAACTTAGCAGTAAAAAAACAAGTAACCCAGTTAAAAAATGGGCAAAGGAGCTGAACAGGCATTTCTCAAAGGAAGACATACAAATGGCTAACAGACACATGAAAAAATGCTCACCATCACTAAGCATCAAGGAAATGCAAATCAAAACCACATTGAGATATCATCTCATGGCAGTTAGACTGGCCAGTATCAAAAAGACAGAGAATAACAAATGCTGGCAAGGATGTGGAGAAAGGGGAACCCTCCTACACATTTGTTGGACTGTAAATCAGTACAGCCATTATGGAAAACAGTATGGAGGTTTCTCAAACAACTACAGATAGAGCTGCCATATGATCCCACAATTCCACTGCTGGGTATATACAGAAAGGAATGGAAATCATCATGTTGAAGGGATACCTACACTCCCATGTTTATTGCAGTTCTGTTTATAATAGGTAAGAGTTGGAACCAACCTAAATCTCCATCAATGGACAACTGGATAAGAAAAATGTGGTATATGTACACAATAGAATACTACTCTGCCATAAAAAGGAATGAAATTCTGCCATTTACAATAACGTGGATGAACTTAGAGAAAATTATGTTAAGTGAAATAAGCTAGGTAAAGAAATAGAGATACTGTATGTCCTCACTCATTAGTGGGAGCTGAAGATAAACAAATAAACAACAAAAACAAAAGAAAGAAAGATACAACAATCACAATAATTCCTTGAACTCTGAAAGGAGAGAACAGAACTGAAGACACCAGTGGTGGGAAGGGGGAAGGGAAAGGGGGTGTTTAGGGAGAAATAGGTAAAGCACCCCAAAAATCATTTACATTGTGTAATGATAAAATTTAAAAAATATATTTACAAATTAAAATTGAGTTTACTACCAACCTCCCAGAATAAAGCAACATTTAAGGACATACTTTAGAAGAACAATGATCTCAAATGGTCTGAGGTGCAAAAGAATTGCTAAACAAACAAAATAGTAGGTTTCATTATGTGACAATTATATAAATATAACATTTTTTCAAAAGGCAAGGAAAAGAAGAAAGCCAGATAGAAAGATAAAAACTGCTCTACTGTGCCTTTTTTCAGAAATACTATATAGAAATACTATATGGAAATTTTCAATACCATTTGATTCCTGATGAGAAAAGTCCAAGTTTCAGTGGCAGGGAATAGGCATTTTAGGGGAGCTTCAAGATGCTCAGTTAGATTGGTACATGAATTGCTTGTGTTTTAGTCCGTTTTCTATTGCTATAACTGGATACTTGAGACTGGGTAATTTACAAAGAAGATAAATTATTTCTTACAGGTCTGGAGGCTGGAAAGTCCAAGGTTGAGGGACCACATCTTGTGAGGGCTCTCTTGCTTGTAGGGAATCTTCACAGAGTCCCAAGGTGGAGCGGAGTATCACATGGTGAGGGGCCTCACAAGAGACAGCCAAACTGGCTTTTGATAAAAATTCATTCTTGTGATAACTAACCCACTCCCTTGACAACCCATTAATCCACTAATGAATGGACTATTTCATTCATGATGGCTGTGCCCAGTTACCTCCCAAATGTCCCACCTCTCAACCCAGCTGCACTGGGGACCAAGTTTCAACACATGAGATTTGGGGGACACATTCAAACCATAGCAGCATGGTATAGCAGAGACCACTCAGAAATGAGTATAGAGAGACATGAAGGAGCCCTATACCTGGGAGTCTTGGAAGCTATGCTAAGCAGTGTGGATTTTATGCTTTTTATTTGCTATCACTTTCTAATATCCACATCTATAATTACACTTACACTATATTGTGATCATTTACTTATTTTTCCTATTATAGTATGAAGCTCTTGATAGAAGTATCTAATTTTCCTTTGTATTGTCAAATACTTAGCAGCTTCTGGTACATATTAGTTCCTAAAAGTATGCTCATTAAATGCTCAAATTGTTAATGTTATGTTCCTTGACCTTTTCAGATACACTTATGTATTTCATGTTTTTGCTTCTATATAGCCTGTTCATACCTCTAATATTGCATGTAACTGTGAATATGTTTGTCTCTTTTAGACTTTTAACTCTTAGAGGGCAGGGTTAATCTTTTTATCTGACATTCCAGTCATGAGACACTTCATAAATATTAGTTTAGTAAATAAATATAAGTATGCATGTTTAGTAAATGAAATCAAACTCCGTAATGGGCTGAGATACGTGGTAAGCACTCTCTGAGGAGAAGAATCAGTGGTGTGCTGGAATTTACTTATACTAGCACTTCAGAGGCAATTGACAAATTTTGAGGAATTTTGTGAGCTGGTTGACATCACATTGATAGCTGGGAATTGGCTGTGATAGAAATAATGTACACCATGGAAACTGGCAAATGCTACAACCAGTT
This sequence comes from Galeopterus variegatus, assembly GCF_000696425.1. NCBI lineage: Eukaryota > Metazoa > Chordata > Mammalia > Dermoptera > Cynocephalidae > Galeopterus > Galeopterus variegatus. The sequence continues at coordinate 191,251 of NW_007726304.1, read as the reverse complement.
TTTCGGAGGGTTTTGGGGTTTTTGCTTTTTGCTTTTCCTTCCCAGATAGCCAGTTGTAAAACATTTATCAGTACCCCACAGTCAGAACCGTTGTACTTAGGTCAGATGTTTACACACATTATATCTCAGGAGGAAGAAAAAATTTGTAAATAAGGCCAGATCCAGCTGCTCCACAGCTGTTTTAATATAGACCCAGATCACTCACCAGACAACAGCCTCTCTCACTCCTTCCAGCCTACTCAGAATGTGAGATTACGGATTTTAATGCTTTGCAAACTGCATTAGCTACACTAGATGCCTACCAACAGATGACTGATTTTCCAATGACTGAGAGACTCTTCTCATTTTCTCACATGGAAGAAAACCAGAAAGAGTAATTTGTTGCGTCAGCTATTTTTAGTTCCTTGCAAGTTACTTTGTGTGTGTGTGTGTGTGTGTGAGAGAGAGAGAGAGAGAGAGAGAGAGAGAGAGAGAGACTGCACTTCATTTTCTTTATTTCTCATATTTAAAACTCCATTTCTAAGTGAAGTCATGAGCTTATGCCCATATATGAGTTTAGAATGAATTTAGCCCTTTGAAACAAAGAAATTAACCTAAGTTAAAGATTTAGCAGAAGAAGGAAATTATAAGGCAATATAAATGGAAGCCTAAAATAAAATTTAAAAATAGTATTAGTAGTTATATTGTGGCAATAGAAAATGAGTCTGTCCTATTTTTCCAAATGTATCATGGTATGACAAGTTGTCTAGTTCATTAATTCTTTTATTCAACAATATTGGCACTCCTACTAAATGCCAGGCCCTGTGTTAAGTGGATAGGATTAATTGGTGTGCAAATCAGTTTACCTTGTGTTGCCTCCCTCCATAAAGATTACAGTCTAGTGGTGGATCTGCCAGTGAAACAGATGCTCTGATGGAGCAGTGCACAATCACTGGTTCAAACTTCACCCAAACCAGAGATTGCTAATTCTGCTATGCACCCTTTGAGGAATGTACCTTTCTTTAACTTCAAGTTATCTCAACCCATTAATCCATTAATCCACTAATGAATGAATCTCAATTGTAAGAGCATCTGTTAAATTATTTGGGTTCAGATCAGTGAAAATGAATTCTGACTAGTCTAAACAAACCCGGGAATTTGTTAAAAGACTATAGACATAGTTCACAAAATCAAAAGAAAAATCAGGATGCAGGATGGGAAGGAGCAAGGCAGATTCAGGAACCCCGTAGCAGGAGACTATGAACATTCTTGTCCAGATTCTCCCTGTTATTTAAGGAACTGAGCTCAGCTTACTCCCAATCTCCCTTTTCTGATTGACCAGTCTGGCTGTGGAATCTATCAGTGGATCAAATAGCTATGGCTTTGTTGACAAGGGCATTTCCTACAGACGAGGCCCTTAGGTACCCTTACTTCCCAGTGTTGGGGTTGGCTCACAGGAAAAGGAAACTTGTGAGGTGACAAAGCTTGGCCCAACTTTAGTCAGGCTCCTGAAACTTCTCCTAGGATCATTTGTGCACTTTCCTATAAAACCCAGTTTTAGCAAAGAATCTTGCTTAGTCACTTTAGCAAGTCCCCCATTCTCCATATTTAATTACTCTTGATATCTGGTCAGGTTCCTCTTCTTCCACCATCCTCCAAGTGATATCCAATCACCCTGGCCTATCTTCAGCAAGAATCTTATTAGCGCAGTTTAGCCAGAATTTCCCTTACCTCTGATGTTTCCTCTTAGTAATTTTTCATCCACTAATTTCATTCTGCTCCTTGGCTACAACTTCCCACTTGCCCATGCTATATTCAAAATTGAGCCTAATCTCTCTCCCACACTGCAAAACCCTGTTGCTGTGGTCCTTATACCTATTGCAATGGTCCTGAATAAAGTCTTTCTTACCATGCTTTAACAAGTGACATTGAGTAGTTTGTTCTTTAATGCTAGTAATAATCACTCCAGAAGGGGCCAAAAATACAAAGTTACTAAAAATGCATTTAGCAAAGAGGCAGATAAGACGTGATAAGCAGATAAGAAGGGTTGAAGAAGTCATTGTAAAATTAGAAGGCTCCGTGGCCAGCACTCTTACTCCTGGTCTACTAAGAATCTGATAATTTGCCACAATCAAGGACTACACTCAGGCTTTACTTTCTGAAGTAGGCAGCAGCATAAGTTTGCAGAGTTCGCTCTGTGCCATCTCCTCAATAGTAGTCGTGTTCTTTAGTCCAAATCTACTCATTTGGTCAAGTCATTTTTAGACATTGGTGTACCTCACACCAAAGAAAAGACAAAACCAAACACTTAGAAGAAAATAATGAAGACATAAAGATATCAACCTTTTGAAAACCACAGGACTCATGTTTGTTAACAGTATTAAACCCAACGACCCTAGGGTGTGAACTCAGAATCTGCGGTAAAGCTCTTTACACTGTGCTGTCACTCTAGATAGTGCAGTGGGTCAGCTAGTGACTGTTTAGCTAATTCCTAGCTCCCTTCTCCTGCATTGTGCTAAGGGTCAGAAAGTTTTCCAGACAGTCAGTGGTAGCATACTATTTTATTATCTCTTCTTCCTTTCAGAACTCCTTACCTACTAATATTCCTTATGTTCTTCCAGTGAAATTTGGCTTCCATTCTTACCTGTCTACTGAAACTGTCCTTGCTAACTGCTAAGTTTCCTTTGGGACTTCCTCTTCTATTGCTTGCCACTTAAAAGTTAGTGCTCCCCAAGACTCCATTATCAGCCTTCTTTTCTTTTCTTTCTTTCTTTCTTTTTTTTTTTGGCAGTACAATTTTAAATTTATTTTTTAATTGACAAAAATTGGCTGTATACAAATAAATATATGATAAAAATTGTATATATTGTCTGGCCGGTTGCTCAGTTGGGAGAGCATAATGTTATAACACCAAGATCAAAGGTTCAGATCACTGTACCAGTCAGCTGCAACCAGAAAAAAGAAAAAGAAATTGTACATATTTATCATGTCTGTGCTATTTTGAAATATGTATACATTGTAGAATGACTACATCAAGCTAATTAGCCTATGAATTACCTTACACTCAAAAGCTACTCTCTTAGTGACTGTCAAGAATACAATACTCTGTTATTAACTACAGTCATGCACCTCATAACAATGTTTCAGTTAACAACGAACTGCATATATGATGGTAGTCCCATTAGATTATAATAACTATACCATACAGCACCGGGGTGTAGTAGGCTATATCTTCTATGTTTGTGTAAGTATACTCTATGATGTTCACACAATGACAAAATCACCTAAGGATGCATTTCTCGGAACATATCCCTGTCATTAAGTGAGGATGACCGTATAGACATCACATTGTACAACAGATCTCTTGAACTTATTCCTCTCATCTAACTGAAATTTTTTATACTTTGACCAATATCTCCCCACCCTGTAGGCCCCTCAGCCCCTGGTAACCACTATTTCACTCTCTGCTTCTATGAGTTCAGCTTTTTAGAAAGTGAGATTATGGGGCCAAGCCCGTGGTGCACTCGGGAGAGTGCGGCGCTGGGAGCGAAGCGACGCTCCCACCGCGGGTTCAGATCCTATACAGGAATGGCCAGTGCACTCACTGGCTGAGCGCAGTGTGGGCGACACCACACCAAGGGTTGTGATCCCCTTACCGGTCACGAAAAAGACAAAAAAAAAAAAAAAAGTGAGATTATGCAGTATTTGTCTTTCTGTGCTTGGCTTATTTCAATTAGCATGATGTCCTTTAGTTTAATTCAAGTTGTTGCAAATGACAGGATTTCCTTCTTTTTTTTTTTTTTTTTTGTCTTTTTTCCGTGTCCGGCAATGGATCCGCAACCCTCAGTGTCGCCCCCGTACCGGACCAGGACCGGCAACGGGATCGCAACCCTCGGTATTGCTCCCGCGCCTCGCTCAGCCAGTGAGCGGGAACCGGCCTGTACGTGGGATCCGAACCCTCGGCGGGAGCGCCACCGCACTTCCCAAGTGGCGCACTATAGCAGTGCACCACCGGGCCGGCCCAGGATTTCCTTCTTTTTAAGGCCCGAATAATATTCCATTGTGAGTGCGTGTGTGTGTGTGTGTATGTGTGTGTATGTGTGTGTATCCTATTTTCTTTATCCCTTCATTCATTGATGTACACTTAAGGTGATTCCATATCTGAGCTGTTGTGAATAGTGCTGCTATAAACATAGGAGTGCAGATATCTGTTTAACATACTGGTTTCATTTCCTTTGACTATGTTCATAGTAGTGGGATTGCTGGATCATATAGTTCTATTTTTAATTTTTTGAGAAAAAACGCCATCACTTTCTTAGGCAGTTGTACGTATTACCTTAGCTTCAACATTTATAGGTTATTTATAGATATCCTCACCTCTGTAATTGTAGTTCAGAACATCTCACCTTAGCTACAGATGAGAAGACAATTAAATGTCTTCCTTTCTATTCCTCCCAGAACTTAAATTCAGTATTTCCAGATAAAATTTTACCTTGCCTTGAAAATTCACTTCTTCTATTTCTTCTATTGAGTGGACATTGTTCATCTGAGGTTGGTCAACACTTTTGAATACCATCCTTTTATTTTTGAAAGTCCCCACACTATGGGTCTTGCCTCCCTAAAATACAAGCCAGAAAACTCACACCCAAAAACTCCTTTGGGTTTACAGTACAAGCACATGAACTAGATTTGACCAATAAGATTTTATGCATTATGTATAATAATAACAGAAACTAAAGGATCTTATATAGCACTCATTATTCCTTGTTAAAATAGCACTAGATTGTGGTGTTAGGTCTACATGGTGACATCTCATTAGTCTCCAAAGGCTCTCCATTTCCTTCATGATAATGTACAGTGTCATTAACATGGTCTTTTATAATCCAGTCCCTACTAGTTTATATAACTAGGTGTTGCATCAGTCTTCTTACATAAATTATCTTGTATATAATGCTTTAAAAAACATCTCTCAAGGTACATCACTCAAAGGCAAGCTACCTTTTCATCTTTATTAAATACATATATTTACCCTAACTTTTACAAGTTAGGGTAAATATATAGCATGCCTTTTCCCTTGGGGACATGTTAGCTATGATATGACAAAAAGCTGTGAAATGATCATATTTCCATATATATTTTATATCACGTGCATATTTTTGGATTCATAGAATTTGATTTTTTATGCTCATTAAATGTATGTAAATATATTTTAAATAGAATTTAGTTGAGTCTAGTTGATGTTCCCCCTGTTGTTTAGGAGGCATCAGAAAGGTTGAGAGTTGAATTATTATGAAGTTAGAGAGGGAATCTTGCTTCCTGAATTTACTTGATGAATTGCCGCATCACCTGGGCTTGTCTTGCTCTTTAACTTGCATGAAGAATAGTGGTAACAGCTGAAGGAGTAGTAATAGTCTCTTTCTACTGCTGTCACCACATATTGTTCAAATAAATGGTCACTAATCTTTCCCTGTAGAGCTCGGTATATCAGTCTGGACAAAAACAACGTGCCCTTCATGTTCTATCTTCTCCAGATCAAAGCTGAATTGGGGGCAAACTTGTATAAAGAACACATTGTAAGGAAAGCTCAATGAATAGCTTTCTAAAGAGATTCTCACTTAATAAGGAAATTAAATAATAAGAAACTGGCTTTGGTGAACTCTTGGCCGTAAATGAGAGCAACAACTTTTCAGGGAAAGCCTCTGAGAATTTTCCCAGTAGAGAGATTCTAACTCACCCTGGTTCTTCTTATTGTACAGCTATACATCAGTACCATGCAAGGGTGAGAGCCTTGTAGTGCCATTCCTGGGGAAATGGTACAGGGTAGGTTCTCAACAGAACAGTGACCCAATCAATGTTCACTAGGTTCAACTGCTTGGCACCTTGCTCCAAACCAGTTTCTTTTGTGAGGATTTGGAACTGAACAAAATAATGGGTAAAACCTAGAAAAAGCCGTTATTCTACTTGACGTAAAAAGGAAAAGGGCAGAAGGAAGATTTAACAAAATCTAGGGATGCTACGGAGGAAAGAGGAATAGATGGGGAACTAACATTTACTGATGCCTGGTCTGTGGCTCACTGTGACAGGATCTTTATGTGTAATCACATCAAGTCCTCAAAAAGATATTTTCCCATTATAAGTATTTTTCTGTTTCAAAGATAAGGAAGTAGATTTATAGAAGTGAATTCATTTTTCCCACTGCACAGAGCTAGTAAGTAGCAAAATTGGGATCAAAGATAGATGTGTCTGATTTTGAAAATCATGCCCTTTCCACCGTACACATTTCTTACAACATTTCTGCCTTAGTTTTGGTTTTAGTTAAAAAAAAAAAAACAACTAAAAAATTCACTTAAAATTCATCTTTTTTTTTTTGTCTTTTTCCGTGTCCGGCAACGGATTGCAACCCTCAGTGTCGCCCCCGCACCGGACCGGGGCCGGCAACGGGATCGCAGCCCTCGGTGTTGCTCCCGCGCCTCGCTCAGCCAGTGAGCGGGAACCGGTCCGCATGTGGGATCCGAACCCTCGGCGGGAGCGCCGCCGCCGCACTTCCCAAGCGGCGCACTACAGCAGTGCGCCACCGGGCCGACCCCTAAAATTCATCTTTAGTGTTCACAAGTTACCAATTAACTAGTAGTTCCCTGTACAAGGGTACTTCAATAAGTTTGTGGAAAAATAGAATTAAAAGAAGACCCCTCATATGAGGCAAATGAAAATAAAGCAATATTTATAAAAGTTGCATTCTGAGGTCATCAATGGCATAGATTATTAAAAAATGGGGAGGAAAGCTTGAACATTGAACATGTGACTTTTTAAAAGATGTTGAAGAAAGTGAAGCTGACAAAATATATGAAGTTCATGGAAAGATTTGTATTATCTTTTAATTCTATTTTTCCACTAACTTTTTGAAGTACCCTTGTGTGTGTGTGAACATGCTCCTAATTTAATGTTTCTTAGTAACAACACTTCCCCTAGAGTTTAATTAAACACAGACAGATTTCAATATTCTATTCTCTACTAGAACTAATAAAATAAATGAACTCAAAATACCTTTTGTGAAATGAAGACAGAGATAAGCCAGAGATTTGAATGAGAACACACACTTTATCGGGCCAAGAAATCTCCGGATGCTTTAACATGACTGAATAAGAAACAGAGGCACTAACTGTAATGTGGGGTAGAGAGCATGAGAGATTTTTGCAATGCTGCAGCTATTTCCATGGCTAAGACTATGGTGACTAGGAGCCCCTCGTGTACAGACTAATTGTCAGGACAGGTGTATACTACATTTCAGTGACTGCATGCAAGTGAAGGGGGTGGAAACTTCACAGCAATAGAGTAAGGACAACACAGCCTAGCTCACAGACAACCCATTCACCTTCCTGCTCATAATTTCCCACGAGTGGCTCGCCTCGCCTCGGACAAAGCCTGAGGCTACATCTGTGTAATGTCAAGATCGGTCTGTGTGGATGTGTAACATTCAGTCAAATATACACTGTAGCTATTTTGCCTGCATAACATCAAACCCATGGGCATTTTTCCATTCATTTATCACATAAAATTTTCTTTTATCATTTGGAGGCTTGACATCATTTAAATATGATCCAGGACTTATTCAAGAATTTAAAAACATTCCTTTACAGCTCAGATGATCAGCATAATATCACCGTGTGACTATAAACAGGACATATCAATTATCTTGCTGCCTCCCTCACACAGGATGACGACAAATTCCTAGCCCTTTTCTCCAGCGGAAGCTCATGTTTTGGTATTTCCAGTTTATGTTTTATAAAAGACCTAACCCACAATGTTCTTCTATTTTTACATCTGCAAGAACTGAGACTAGGAGACATAGGAGCTATTTTGGATATTTCAGCTCTGCTTGCCACATTGCCCCAAGGACATTGGCAAGGCCCAGTCTTCTGCAGTATAGCTTGGCATACCAACATATCTGCCTACTTGAGTGAGGGGTCTGCCAAGGACTGTGTGGCTTCTCTCATCTTACCCCACTACGAAAGTCACCTTTACTTCTGATGGCACTGTCAACCTCAGAGACCTTCATCCATGGTACAGACTAATGATTTTAGCTGGCAGCCACAAAATAACCAGTCATTCATCATTATTACCATTATTAACATTAGAATCACAAAATTTTACAGCTAGGAGGAAACTTCTGGGTCATCAGAGTTCTTCTCCCTTATTTTAGATAGGAAACAGAGGCCAGGCCAGGTACTGGTGGAGATACAGCTTTTTCCATTAACTAAGGTGAGATATACTTTACAAATCAGGCAGTGTCAACCTCAGATAGTCTAAAGCCTGGGTAAACAAGAGTTGCAGGGTTTTATACAGCACAAGGCCAAGCAATTCTTAGTTAACATGATCCAGAGTAGTAGGAAAGGAATACTAAAAGACAGAGAAAGTTTTTCTGCACCATGATTATGAATAAAAACAAAGGATTGCTGCAGGCCAAAAGCCTGTGAGTTCCTCACTGAGTTGTTGTACAAGAGTGTCATCTTTGAGAAGACCTTTCCTGCAGGACCTAGCTGGCTAATTTCATCTGGTAAAGCAAGACTCTCAGGTCTTCTTTCTGCCATTGATTTGAGTTGTTCCTAAGTTTGATCTAAGAACTCTTGTCTGTAGATTTCAAATGAGTAAAAATTTTTACCTCCTATTTCCTCAAAATTCCCATGCCCTTCCTCTCATAGAGGTTAGCTTTTTAATTTCATTCTACTGCTATTCATCTATTTGTTTGTTTTTCCTTCACTCTTTCATTCATTCCACATTTATTGAATATTAGCTTTATATGGAGCACATTTCAGATTCTGATCGAGGCATAAAGATGTATAAGATATGCTCCCTGTTACACTGAACCATTTCACAGCCCAGTGTGTCAGACAGGAATATAAACAGAAAAATTACGATACCACAATACCACAAAAATGACAGTTGCTATTGGAACACAGGACAGGATGCTGCCAACTGGACGTGAGGGAGTTTAACATTCCTCATGTATGGAACTTGAAGTATGGGAAAAGTTGTTCAGACAGAAAGAAGAAAGATCCTTCCTTGCAAGTAATAGCATGTTTAAAGGCCTAAAGTCATAAAAGGAACCTGCTGTGATGGGAAATAATGAGTGAGTTCATGTGGGTGGATTAAAGAGATTGTCTGATGGCACCATCGTCAGAAGTTGTTTGGTTTGATGCTGGAAGAAACTCCATGGATTCTAGCTTAGGAAACAGAATAAATAGTGCATATAGCAGAAATGTCTGAGCCAGTCCAAGAATAGAGCACAGAGTTCAGATCAGGACATTTGAAAATGTAAAGACCTGGAGGTCAATTCTGGAACAATTGTTCTACTTTTTTAGAGGTTAAAAAACTAGTTTTTACCATTGTAGGTGGTCTTTCTTTGTACTCTCAATAATCAAGAGAAAATGAGATAAATACAGTGGCAGATACTAACTTAAAAAAATGACTTTATTTGATCTTATTCATAGATGATATTGGAAAGCTGGACCACACTTCTGCAATTCTACTGTACTTAATTTATTAAACCAGGTGTCTTAATTAGAAGTGTGGTCCAGCTTTCCAGTATTATCATTTTTTAAATTAATTGAAACAGTTACAACACATAGCTTGCAATATTAGTTATTAAAATAATTGAAATTAGAATAAATGCAGACAGATGGGGCCTGAACAAGACTGAAAGACACTAATGTCTAAAAAAAAATATGATCACATCACAAATGGGGGGAATAAAGCCATTATTAAAAACATGTTTACTTATCTACATCAGTAATTTTTTTTTTTTCGAATTTGGTGCAGCTGTCTATAAGTCTACAGATGTAGCTGAGTAAAGTGATCTATTACAAATTATTATGTACTGTGGAATAATATAATGTATTTCTTATATATTCTTTTCTTTTTTCTAAACTTCCTATTTTAAAATAGTTTCAAATTTACAGAAAAGTTGCATGAAAACTCTTATACACCTTTCACCCAGATTTGTCACTTTTAAATATTTTACCATACTTGCTTTATTGTTCTCTTTCTCTCAGACATATATTATGATTTATTTTTTCTGGAGACTTTGAAAATAGGTTGCATGCATCATAGCCCGTTACCCCCCAATACTTCCATATGTATTTTTCCAGAACAAGATTATTTCCTTAATGTAACTACAATACAGTTATCAAATTCAGGAAATTTACATTGATACAATAGTTTCATCAGATCTATGGTCTATATTATAATCTTGACAATGTTTTCATAATGTCTCATATATCATTTTTCCTTCCAGTACAGGACCAATCTACAATCACTCATTGCAAAAAGTTGTTGTGTCTCTGTACTCTGCTCTCATCTGTCACAGTTCCTCAGCCAGTGGTATGGATATTTTGAAGGATACAGGCAAGATATTTCATAGAATGTTACTGAATTTTTACTTGTTTGATGTGTTGTCACATATAGATTTAGGTAATGCCATCATGGCCAGAATGCTACAAAAAAAAAAAAAAAAAAAGCATCACACTGTCCTTTTCAGGGTATCATATCTGTAGGCACATGATATTCATTCTCCTGTGCCTCTTTGGTGATGTTACTTTTAAAAAAATTTTTGTTTTGATTATGAAATATTTCACACATAGCATGGACCATATATAACATGTATATGGCATATTAGGAATAATAAAACAAACATTTATGTAACACCCCAAACCTAATAATTCTTTGCATATTGAACAGAGATATTTTTGGTCTTTCTCTATCAAAATCCAATTGAATTATCTGTAACCACAAGTCCTGGCGACTCTTACTGGCCAGTTCAAATCTTCAGGACTCTTTGTGTGGTAGCAAAGCAGCAAGTTATAGGAGAAAAAACAGTCTCTGCTCTTGGGAACATGGAACAAGTTCACTTGAATGTTTTGCCCTTTGTTGGGGTAGAGACAGAAAAGCATTCAGATCTAAACTCAGTTTAGGGTTCCCCTGATATTCACCCAGCCCAGGAAGAAGAGCTATGACTAGGCCCCATCAGGACTCAACACCTTACCAGGTACACTTTCCCCTAAGATTCCACTGGCCTGTGTAGGCCAAGCATCCTGGGAAACCACACGGTATGAGTCCTGATCCTGCACTTTATAGTTTGATCACTCTGCTCCTCTCCAGCCCAGAGATGAGCCAAATCCTGTCTTTTCTCTTTCAGCAATCAAAGCAGAGTCTGCAGCCTCAAGCACACCCTCCATGTGCTGCCATAGCCCAACATGAAATAACTATCCCAAACAACTGTATATAGCTCACAATACTCTCAACTTCCCCCAAATGAGACAAGCAAAAGTCCCATCTGATCCTGTATTCAGCTTCAAATCCAGGATTTCTCTTTTTCAGGAACAGATGCCTACCCTCATAATTTTGAAGCTCATATTTACATGATAAATTTTATTCTTTACCAAAATACCCAATATATAATGGTAGAAGGGGAGAAAGTCACCACAATATAATCATTAATTTAATTAAAGGAAAATCAATGTACATGACCATAGGTTGAAAGCACACACTTCATTTGGTAGGCAAAGATAGCAAGAAGTCATACTCTGCACAGTGCAGTGAATACTCTTAGCAGCCAAAGAGTTACTTTGGTTATGTCCTTTGGAAAGGGTCTCCCTTATCCGTTTTTCTCCATGGCCACGCCTGAGAAGGAATGATTTGGGAGTGTTTTCCCTCCCAGAATTAAATTTTAGCATCTCCTTTTCTGTTGGTGTGGTTACTAGCATCTGAAATTGCACTAGTCTATGAGTGATCATAGTCCCTAATCGCCAGCTTTGGAGTTCTGTGATAAAACCACTCCATTTTAATTTTAGTGGGCTGCCAGCCCATTCAATTTCTCTGAACTTTGTTAGTTGAGTAGTAACTGTATTAGTTTCCTATAGTCTCTGTGACAAATGATCACAAACTTAGTGACTTACACAGCACATATTTATTCTCTTACGGGTCCCGAGGCCAGAAGTCATTAAAATGGAGCTACAGATCTGTGTTCCTTCTGGAGGCTCCAGGGGAGAATCCCTTTCCATTTTCTAAAGGCCACCCTCATCTTTAGCTCATGGCACCTTCTTCCATCTCAAATGCCAGCAGTGTAGCATCTTCAAGTCTCTCTTTCTCTCTGCCCCTCTGCTTCCATTATAACATCACCTGTGCCTTCTATAGTAAAATCCCTCCCTCCTATAAGGACACTTGTGATTACATTTACAGCTGGTTAATCCAGGCTAATTTTCCCATCGTAAGATCCTTAACTTGTCATATATACAAAATCCTTTTGCCATATAAGGTGACATATTGACAGGGTCCAGAGATCAAGACATGGACATCTTGGAGGGCCATGATTCAGCTTACCCCAGTGATCAAAGCCAGAATCCTTGTTAACTCATGACCTGTGAATTTAGAGCCCTCTTTTACTATTTCTGCCTCATAGAACAGAGTTCCCGCTATCTATCCTCCTCACCCTCATGCCAAAGTCTGTCTTGTCTTTTGACTAGGGGCTACATTTTTATCCCTAAACTAGGCACTGGGGCTTCCCTGCAATCCATTGTGCTAGATTTTCAGAAAATGCAGCACTCCTTCTAAAAGTTTACAGTTTAACAGAGAAGGTAAGTAAATAGCTAATTTAGGAAACAATTAAAGGGAGACAGCAGGTTCATTATCCCTGTGCCTTATGACATTGGACATAGTTGCAGTAAGAGCCTTCTAAATAGAAGATGATGTCTCTGAAGCTCACACTTCTAATCCCAGTATAAATTTATCTGGTAGACTGTGGCCATCTTCTCATAGATTGGAATTCTTTAAAAATTTTTTTTTTCAGGATAATTAGTATTCAACATTACACAATATAATCATTTTTCGTGGCCCTTTATCAATTTCTCAATGACCCCCTACCCCACCTGTAGCAGTCTCACTTCTGTTCTCTCCTTTTGAAAGTTCAATAAATTATTGTGATTCTTGTGTCTTTCTTTTTTTTCTTTTTTCTTCATTTGCTTGTTTTTTTAGCTCCCATTTATGAGTGAGGACATGCAGTATTTCATTTTTTGTGCCTGGCTTTTTCACTTAACATAATTTTCTCTAAGTTCATCCATGTTGCTGTGAATGACAGAATTTCATTCTTTTTTATGGCTGCATAGTATTCCATTGTATATATATACTACATTTTCCTTATCCAGTCATCCATCAATGGACATTTAGGTTGGTAACTCTTAGCCGTTGAAAATAGAGCTGTGATAAACATGGGAGTACATGTATTGCTTCAACATGATGATTTCCATTCCTTGGGTATATACCCAGATGTGGGATTGCTGAATCATATGGTGATGTTACTTTCAATCACTGGTCAACGTGCTGTCTGGTTTCTCCACTATATACTTACTAACTTCTCCTTTGAACTAATAATCAGTCTGTGGGGAAACACTTTGAAGCCATGCAAATATTCTGCCCTTCATGAAATTCGTCCCCCACCCCCTGCCTTCATATTTAGCATCCATCGATTATTCTTGCCCAGACCAATATCGGCATTGATGATGGAGGCAAAAATGATGATTTTAGAACTTCAGCATCCTCCACATTTATCAGTCATCATTCTTTAAGGAAGGGCCCTTTTCTCTGTATTTGTCTTTTCCATTGTGGATCCATGTATTCCTATTTTATTTGATGATATTACTGTCCTTACTTATTGGAATAACTAAATTGACTCAGGTTGCTAAAGTGGGAGAATATTCCAGTTGAATCCTGTGTTGTTTATTCATGATCCCATGTTTTTTTTCTTCCTTTCTTTTTGTGAGTACTTTCTTATAATTTCTCGTATGACAAGTGGTTCCAGACTTACTTGTACCTTCCTTGCTTCAACCCTGGATTTAGCCATCTCATTTTCAGTTTTATGGAGCTGTTTAAATATATATACTTTTTACCTTTAAAACAATTAAAATACTTATTCTGATATGTTCCCTATCACTTGATGAGTGTGTGCATGTGTGTGTGCGCTTATTTTAATCACACTTCTGTGAAATAAAAAAATCAACGTTAAGGGATCTGTAATAGAACTTGCAAATCAGAGATTATTACGTTGGATCACAATATTTTCTTTTCTAGGGCATGTTAACAAGGACACGGCTGCAAATCATACAATTAATTATTACTGAAATGATGGGAGCAACTGTAGAATCTGTATTTATCTTTGCAACATCCACTGCTCGTTAGCTTAGTACCCCTATCACTTCTGGTGATACAAGCCTGCTGCATTCTGCCACAACTGTCAGCAGTAAAAACTTGCTTTCATCACTGATTTTTAAACAATTTATAGTACCAGATGTCATTTTTCTTAATTGGATATTTCCATCAGAAGATCCAATAGTGGCTTTTTTTTCCCTCAAAATGAAATAGTGTATGTTCATTGATCAAAAACATCTCAGTAAAGTTACGTTAGAATACAAAGATGAGTAAGTTTGGGAACAGATTAATAGACCATGATTCTAAGGCAAGCTACTACAAATAAAACTAAATTACAGTCTGGTCAACATCCTTAGCAGGATCCTCCAAGATCTAGTCCCAGTTTACCTATAAGCCCCTCACCCCCTCCACTTTTTTTTTTTTTTTTTTTTTGGCAGCTGGCTGGTATGGGGATCCAATCCCTTGGCTTTGGTGTTATAACACTGGGCTTTAAACAGCTGAGCTAACCAGCCAACCCCAAACCCCTCTTCTTTAGCCCTTCTTTTCTGTGATCAACTCCAGACACATTGATTTATTTTTAGTCTTACACCTTATTAAGCTTCATGCCAATGTAGAGCATGGGTTTCATGACTGCTTTACCTGGAAGACTCTTTCCCCATCAGTTTGCATTACTAACTCCTACCTATGCTCTACTTCTCAGTTAAATGACATTTTCTTTTGGAAGTCTTTCCTCATGCCCTAGATTAGGCAAGTCCCCCTGTTATATACTCTCAACGTTCTGTATTTTTCTTTTATAGCATTTAATAGAATATAATTAAATCACGGTCTGTGTAATTACTGATTTAATATGTGTCTTCCCACTTAATTATACACATTTTTGAGAACACTGAATATTTCTTAAATAGATGCATGAGAAACATGAAGGTGTTTACTGTAGGGACTGCCCATGTCTGAGAACAAATGACAGTAGATATCCTTATAGTAGGATTTGCTAATAACTGACTTTCCAGCAGAGAGTGCAACCTCTTTGGTTTCCCTTGTCTAGAGAAGGTTAGAGACTAGGAGAGACATTGCTTTCTTGGGATACCAGTGAAAATTCCCCTTTCCTCTGTCCCTTCTCATGGGAAGACTACCATATTCCCTTCCCTTGACCCCTTCACCTCCAAATTGGATGCTTGCTGAGTTGCAGGATCTACTGTTTCATACTGTGCCTCTGGAATGTGGAGAAATATCTTTTGGGTAAGGTGTCTAGTAGGTGCATAGGGGACAATCAAAAATCAAAAACTGAAATATGTTAATCAAAGCAATAGCAGTGAATGAGATTTCTTGGGAAAAATATAAAAAATATGAAAAGAGAGACCTAAAAACTGTGGGCCACCTACATTTAAGGGGAGATCATAGGGAAAGGAAATGTATACTGAGAGGGAGCAGCCAAAGGTATGAAAGGAAATCAAAAAGGCTAGATCATGGAGGCCCAGAGAGGAGAATCCTTCAAGATATAAAGTCAGTGCTGTCAATGCTGCAAAAGAGGTTGCATATGATTTCATGACTTTCAAAACTATTTCCAAGGAGGTCATTGATGACCCTGAGAAAGAAAATTTTATAGGCTTAATATGGGTGCATGCCATAATGGGGTGAATTAAGAAATGGCTGTGAGATAAACAACTCTATAGGAATCATGACTGTGAAAAGAGAAGCGAGAAGGCTTGGAACTTGGGGACATGTCAGCTGGGGACAGCCATCTGTTTTACAGAGAACATATTTAAAGATTCATGGGAAACATATCATAGACAGGGAAATATTTAGGTTACAGAAACAAGGGAGGGGATGTTTGATGGAGGGAAAGTCCTTAAGGGAGTAGGAAACCATACATCTAAGGGCACAGGAGAAAGGAGTCAGCCTTTTAGAGGAGAAGTGAGTCAACGTGACTCGGTATGAATGTGAGAAGAAACATGATCCTGTTCTTGTAAATGACTTTTATTTTTTCTTCCCAGTTCAAAATGAGATTAGGTAAAGTGTGGAAAATGAGGAGGAGGTGTGAAGTAAAGGGCCTGTCAAAAATGTAGGAAAGAAATACCCATAAGGCATTGGAAGAGTGTCAGGCAATGAGGCCCAGGTTAATTTCACAATTGCCTCTCCTGTCAACATACTAATCAGTAGAGGTATAGGATTTTCATCTAGCTTGCTCAACAATCCTGATAGACAAGAGAAAAGAAAGTACTGGAATGATATAAATCTGAAATTTTTCCAGGTAAATGACACAGTTAGGTGCAAGTACTTCCCGCTTGTATTAGTTCATTTCTGCTGCTTATAACATAAATACCGGAAACTGGGCAATTTATAAGAAAACAAAATTTATTGCTTACGGGTTTGGAGGCTGTGAAGTCCAAAGTCCAGGGAACACATCTGGTGAAAGCCTTCTTGGTGGTGACTTCAGCAATGTAGGATATCACATTGCAAACGACAGAAGCAGAGAAACTAACCTCCTTATTCACTCTCCTTTTAAAGCCACCAGAACCACTCCCATTATTCCAAGAATGGATCAATGCATTCATGAAGGTATAGTACTTTCAATCCAATCATTGTTTCAAGGCCCCACCTTTCAATTACCATAATAGGATTTCCCACCCTCTTAGCTCTGTCACAGTGTGGGTTAAGTTTCTAATACATGGACTTTGGGGGACATAATTCAATCCAAAGCAACCCTTCTCCTAATATTTATTGTTTAAATCATAAAAGAAGTTCCAAAATTTAGAAAACAGAGGAAAGTGGAAAGAACAAACCTCATCACATAACACACACACCAACAGCCCTTTGGAATAATTTTTTGCATCTTTTTAATACACATTTTTATTTTTATATAATGAAAATCAGTGACTATATAATGAGTTATATTTTCTTCAAACTTAAAATAATCTTTTACAATTATAAAGTTATATCTCAGTGATGTTGAAAATTAAGATTCAAATTACCTTACTAATGACAATCAGCAGGTGCCCTGAACCTTGAGCTCTTTCTAGTGATGTGCAGAATGGTCTATGTTCTCAGTCTCATGCCTTTCTCACAGCCAGTTTGACAGTTATTAACTTTTTTCCCAAAGTTGATCTTGCAAATGCTATTAGCACAGTTTTCCAAATTACTCTGTTGGGCTGGAGTAAAAAAACACAAAGGGAATAGACATTCTCCATATTAAAATGTTACTAGCTCATGCAAATATCATCTCTTTTAGGAATGTTTAATGAGATGAATTATTTTTATATTACATAGTAAAAAGAGATGAATCCAGATTAAGAAGTTTTTTCGTTTTAATTTTTTATTGTGATCTAAACAGAAGAAAAATGTCATAAACATTTGTTGAATAAATAATAATAAAAGGCAAACAACGTGTTTCTGCATATTTGCCCCATAGAAATAAGAGTAATGAACAGGCTAACTTTGACTATTACAGATAGCATAATACAAATATAAAATATTTCAGGGAGGAGGGCTGCCCTGCCTTTCTCTAAGTTAATACTCATTTGGGTATTAATGTTTTTTTTACACTTAACTTCAATTTTGTTACACTTTAACTTCAATTTCAATGAGGTACTTAAGGACTTTCTGATCTGATTCTTTTCCTCTCAGTCTTCTTTCTACCTGCCTAAAGCTATACATCAAATTTAGTAGCTCAGGAAGAGAGTCCTGTATCCCATGTCTTAGAAGACCATATTCCTTTGTTTCCCTTCAATGAGTAAAAACATTCTTTTATAAAGTTGCCTTTTTTTTTTTTTTTAGCTGTGTCTATATCTTTGGCTGCTCGGCCTCATTACCTCCAGCTTGGCCTGCGAATAGTGCCTGCCTGTCACCACCTCTGCTTTCAGTGTTCCTAGTCATCCTCTGTGGATGTGTTTGTGCATTTTACCCAGAGCTTTTCTTTCAAGTATCTCATACCACTTTCTTTAGGACAGCAGGAGTTCTTTCGTCCTTATGGATGGAAATAACATTGTATCCTGGTAACAATCCTGGTATTTAAACTTATTATCAGGAAATATCTCCCCTAAAGGGGGTGTGTGTGTGTGTGTGTGTGTGTGTTATGTGTGTTATGGGGTGAAAGGGAAAAGGGAGGAGACTGAGAAAGAAACAGGGGTTCCTGCCTCCTTTCCTCCTGTTCCCATTTTCCTTTCCCAACTTAGTGTTAACCTTGCTGTGCTCCAAAGCCATGCTGGGAAGCATGCCTTGACTCCGACTCACCCACTTACCAGCCTGCCTCAACACCTTTTTCTTAAATTCTCCACTTCCAGCAGGAGGGAAATTGACTTTAGCTGACCCTGAGATCAGCTCCCAACCCCTGCCTATGCCCAACACATTCTGTGTGTTCTAAATCTCTGGGTTACTTCCACGTTCTAAATAATCCAGCTAAAAAGAGAGATTAAAAAGACAGAGATGAAAAGAGAGATTTTAAAGCTAGACATATCTGAATTTGCTACTTTTACTTGAGTTAGCCAGACAATAATTCATACCAGACCTATGTTTAAAGATAAAAGTTCTATCTGACAGAGTATAAGTCCCTTACAACTTCTAATCAAAGTTGGAGTTGTTTCTGTCAGCTCTAATGTCCCTGAATTTACAAAATACTCATGGACTTACATAAAAAATGAAATGCAGTTTTATGGGAAGTGGTTTGAATGGTGTTACTTATCTCCTGTGACTTTGGAAAGAAATTTTTTCTAGTGTTCAAGTTTCTGCAAGGAAGGTTTTTCTGGGTGTGATTTTCTGGGCTCTCTGAGATCATGCCATGTTCCAAGTGCTGCATATTCTTCCTGTTCACAGAGCCAATTTGAATTCAAAGTCTTCCCCACCTCTCATCCTGCACAGTCTAAAAACCAGCTTCATAGTGAGTCTATAGAGACAGGGAGAAATCAGGACACAGCATAGGCAATGGTGAACTTCAGCTGGATCTAGGCCTTCCAATTCAGTGCCAGGTCCTTGAACTCCAGCCATTGCTCCTGACATGTCCTTCTTATATCTGGTCAAGGAAAGGGCTGAAGGAGTGATGATCACTAGCAATGTTCTATTATGTTCCCTCCCTCGGAAATAAAATGAGAAGAGATGATATCTCAAATTAGCTTTGGATTGCTCAATGCCTAGTTTAATCTAAAGACTGTGAAAATAAATGTGTGGGAATGCTCTCTATTTTTTTAATAATATATTTCATTTAACCAAATATATCCAAAATAGTATCATATGAATATATAATTAATTCAAAACTTAATGAGATATTTTATAGTTTTTTGGTAGTGAGACTTCAAAAATCTGTGTATATTTTACACTTATAGCATAACATTAGCGGTTTTGCCAAATTGAAGACATTAAAAATGAATTTTATGGAATGTATGATAATCTATTAATTAGGGTTACCTTTATTACAACACCTGTCTATCAACAGAACACCCAGACATGTGTAAGACTAATTGAATTTTGTCAAATTTAGTATTTTGCCACTTTCAGTTATATGAAAACCATAGTTTTCTACATATTTTGCAATTTTGTTGCTACGAAGGTATGAGACATACGAAAAAATGGGTCTTCATTTGTACTCTTGCCCCAATCCCCACAATTGTTAGGGGCAGGCTTGCTTGCTTTCTCTCCACCATATGACCAGGTGCAATTGGAGGAGCAAATCTTTAGGAGACACTGACCCTCTTCATGTCAGCACTTATCACTGTGCTTTCTTATTCCTAAATGTCTTCCCACATTCCTTCTATGATTCTCCCCAGTGTTTTCCCTTTCAATGAAATAAATATTTATTCAATGAATAAATAATAATAATAATTTTTTTTTTGCAGTCTATAAGAGCTTTCACATATATCATTGTATTTGATGTGCAACAAAATCTATGAGGTAGGTAACAGCACATAAGGAAACAGGCTGAGAAAGTTTAAGTGATGTGACCAAAGTTTAACACTTCGAAACTCAGGGCTTCTCATACTGAGTTCTTGTTCTTTCAATTTCATTTTGTTGCTTCATTTCGTGTGTGATTTGAGCAAGAAGAAATGGGAATAAGAGAAGCCTTTTAGGTGGAGCAAACAGTCTGAGCAAAATTAAGAAAAGAGCAGTTCAATTTGGCTGAAGCCCGTGGTCTATGTTCAGGAAAAATAAAAAATGTGGGAAAGAACAGGGCTGTGTCAATTAAGCCTTGAATGTCAAGTATGGGATTTTGCATTTTATTCTCATGACTGTGTGCTCTATGTTTTTGGAGAAAGTAGTTGAAGTAAAGAAACCTTATTTTTTAATAATAAAAATGCTGTTTATTTGCTCTTGAGAGGAAGCTGATTTTCATGTTAATTAATAGGTGGAGAGCTACATAGTTCAACCTGCACCTGCCAGGGATAAGCTCCCACCTTCCTATCATTCTCCAGTGTGGGGAGCAAGCACCTAATCCTGACCAGCTGGCTCCTCAGTGTACAACTGATCATAATGGTGATGAGGTTACAGAGGATGGATGGATCAGTTCCAACTTTTACCACCATTTTTCAACCATATGCCCAACCAAATGAGGATAAGTTAGTCACATTTTTGTACATTAAAGACAAGGGATTTATTTTTTCAATTGATATGTAATACTTTTTTTTTTTTTTTTTTTGTCTTTTGTCTTTTTCCGTGTCTGGCAACGGATCGCAACCCTCAGTGTTGCCCCCGTACCGGACCGGGGACCGGCAATGGGATTGCAACCCTCGGTGTTGCTCCCGCGCCTCGCTCAGCCAGTGAGCGGG
>NW_007726304.1:156693-169955 GCF_000696425.1 Galeopterus variegatus | reverse complement strand
CTGTATGTGGGATCCGAACCCTCGGGCAGGAGCGCCGCCGCGCTTCCCAAGCGGCGCACTATCCAGTGCACCACCGGGCCGGCCCCGATATGTAATACTTTTATAGACTCCTTTTTTTTCAAGCCAAAGAAGAATTATGTTTCAACTTCTTAAAAAAAAGTTCTTAACACAGTAGTCAGAGTAATCTCTTTAAAACATGTGTGAGATCATACAATTTCTCTGCTTAAAGCCCTGCAATGGCTTTCTCTTTTACTTGAAGTAAAAGCATAAGTCCCTAATAAAGGTACAAGAAAATCAACTACATTGTATATTGATAAATTAGAAGAAAAAAAAGCATAAGTCCTTAAAACACCCTAGAAGACCTTACACAGCCTGGCCCCCCATTACCCTGCTAGTCTCTTTCTTATTTCTGTCCCTCTCGCTCACTCTTCTCTAGCTGCACTGGTGTCTTTACTGTGCCTCCAATGCACACTGCTGCCTCAGCACATTTGCACTTGCTGTTCCCTCTGCTAAAACACACTTCCCCCAGATGTCTATGGAGTTCACTCCCTCACATCCTTCTGATCTTTGCTCAAATATCTTCTTCTCAATAAGGACTCCCTCATCACCCTTCTGAGGTTGAATCCCAATCCCAGCATGCCCTATCATCTTTCTGTTTTATTTTCCATCATACATCTGACATATATTTTACTTATGTATTTGTTTTCTGTATCTCTTCTGTGAGAACATAAGCACTAAGGGATGAGATTTGATTCGTTTTGCTCATTGTTTTTATCTTTTAAGACCTAGAACAGTGCCTGGCACATAAAGATGCTTAATAAATATTTATTAAACAAAATAAGTGAGGCCTTTTATTTTCTGATAATTAGGCATAACATCGCTTTGAACCTAAAAAGGTTAAAGGTGTGTTAAAGGAACTGTTTATCTCTTTATTGGTTTCGATGAAACTTGAGAAGTTTTTTCATCTCCCCTGAGTATTTTGGGTTTCTGTGTTAAATGCTTCATTTTTTTTCCAGGGTTTTAATCAGACTGACTCTTTCTTCTAGGTCATAGCACATGGCAAAGCTTGAGACCTTACAAAATCCCCATCTGCTGGCTGGGATATGGGCACCATCTGTGATCAGAAATATTGTTAATCTGTCTAGTCTGTCATTTCCCCTCTGATTATATCTTATATACATATTTTTAATTTATGCTATTACAGTATTGTTTTATGGTCACTGACCTGCTAACTTTGGAAATTGTTCAAAATATGTATATTTTCTCTCTATAACCAGTTTTTATTTATTTATTTATTTATTTATATATATATTTTTTTACATTCTAAAATGTGAAGCAGTAGGGGGAGAGGGGGAGGGGAAAAGGGAGGGAAATAGCGTGGGAGGAGGAGGAAAAAGGGGGGGGCATGGTTGAGGCTGTGGCATCCCTCTCATTCTGGCCCAGGAGACCAGGGGCTTCCAGCTGTGGCTTGGTCATTGCTGGGCTGGATGCAGATGTTGGGGGGGGTGTGGCTGAAGCCCTTGGCCCCCCATCTATAACCAGTTTTAATACTTAAGGGTGAAGGATCAGTTTTCTATGATGTCCAAAATGATGGTGTACACAGAGGACCAATAAATGTAGTTTGACTAGGTACAGTGATAGCTGTCTTTTAATGATGGAAGTCAAATAATGCCATAAAAATTATAATCATAATCCACAGGTATCAATTATGCTAAGCTATTCAAGATCTATACAAGAAGAAATAAATCTTGCATGTCCTTAAAATATCATGAAATATGGAATCAGAATGGAAGGGAAGGAATAACTAAAAGGGCAACTTTCTATTATATTGCTCTAATGTTTACGTCCAGTCATTTGTTTTGAAAACATTTTCAGAATGCTAATTAGTTTTATTCATATTCATGTGTCTTGCTTCTATATATTGTTATAAAAATAACTGGTATAGTATTTAGAAGAACAATTTTAGTGATTCCTTCAAATCTGTAGATTCTCTTTATGCTTCACTGACAGAATTTTAGAAGAGGGGCCAAGTTCTGTTGAAGAAATCACTAGTAGTGTAGGCCTTTATTATGGTCCCTCAGCAAGATGGAAGATGGAATTTCAGCTCTGATCTGAAAAAGAAAGACAAACAGGCAATGTTCCCTAACCCAAGATTTGACCTGTTGGTAGGTCTCAAAGCGCTTCCCCACAGATTTCAAACCTGTTGTCACTGCTATACCATCTTCTTCCTCTCTGCCATGCTTCTTTCAAGTTTCCTGGGCATCTCAAGGCTTTTGAGAAACAAGATTGTTCTTCAGAAAATATTCAAGGCCTTGAATACAGAGACTACTTATTACAAATGACAATGACCTAAGTTTCTTATGCAAAAAAAAAAAAATGGTTCTTAGAATTTCTGGGCATTACTACAGAGCAACAGTTGGCATAAGTGGATATCGCTTAGCTATTGTCCGACATACCCTGAGCATCTGTGAAGGGATTTTGACAGATTAATATACCTCTAACATTTTTGCCAGGATTAGTGATCTGAACAGTTATTCTGTCATAGTATGGAAGTCCTAGGTATAACTTATAAAAATTATATAAAAACACTTAAGACTCATCTACCTTATTAAAACCTACTATCATTTTCTTCAAAGACATAATGTCATTTCCTTGTTCCAAAACTTTTATTATCCATTCGTTTACTGAATAAAGTAAAAATACTTCATCTTTGCCCTTCTAGCTTCACTGGACACCTCCCCTCCAGACAGGCTGGTCCACCCACTGTCCTCCAGATTCCAATGGAGGCCTCAAGAATTCCCATTGCCATGCTTTTGCCAACAAACTTCTGCACTTAGCATGACCTATATACCTAGGTCCACTCAAATCCAGCATCTGTCACGAATGCTCCATTGGTCCAGCCATGTTTCAATTCTAATCTTCTAGATATTTGATTTCCTGGAATACTATGAATTATGAATTTGGTATCAGATCTTATCTCAGATCTTATCAGTGAAATCTTGGGCAAGTACAGTCTCCCTAAATATCACCTTTTTCATCTGTGAAATGGTGGCAATAATACCAAATTCACAAAGTTGTTGTGAATATCAAACTTTGTAAACTCTAAAGAGTTATAGAAAATTTGGTATATCGTTAAAATTTCTGTTCAATACCATGTATTGTTTATGTTAGTTACCATTTTGTGTGTAAATACCTTTTTTCTCTTTAAACATCCTAAAATCCTTGAGCATGATATAGTTCTTATATATTGTCTCCTCAGTATGCCTGGCCAAGTGTCCTTTCTATTTTATATGAACAAAGGTATTTGTTGATTGATGAACTAGATTTGATAGAATGATGAAATGCATCTGGAATATCTCATGTTTGACATTTTATTCATTGGTTAGTAATATTTAAAGATAGTGTTTAATTTTATTATTGTTAATTACAGGGAATCTGAAGTCATTTTAGAACCAAAGAGGAGCTATGTTCCATATATTAATTTAAAAAAATTGTGTACTCCTCCCTTTCATCTCTCTGATGGAAAACAAATGCTTAATTGGATCAAAGGCCGATCATTATGCATTTTCAGCTTTAAAAATTAGGACCCGGTTTTGAGTTTCTGTGACTGCAAACTGACCTGCAGTTCAACTACTGTGGCCTGACTGTGTGTCAAACACAGTGGCTTTTATTAGAGCTTTCAAACAGCTGCAAAAGTGGAAAAGCTGGGGATGAAGTGGAAAAAGAGAAAGATGCTCTGTTTTAGGGACCTGTTTTTTTAATCCATTAGTCATGAGATATCAGTGGCTACTTCAGGGACTTTAGTCAGTGGAATGTCCCGTGTTTACTTTGGTAGGTATCTAGGGCAAACTCGACAGTCCAGAGTAGAACAAGAAAAATATGTAATACAGCCAGGTAGATATTTAAAAAGCCACTTTTCAGTTATTCACATATGGTTGAGCAATCTGTTTCTCTGCGTAGGTTTAAGATTATCACAAGTGTTCCTTCAGGCTTTAAAGGCAACCTGAGATTCACCTTGTGTTCCTTCTCTTATCTTTGATAGCTGCTGTTGGGTTATTAGCAAGAGCTCATTGTGCTTCCAATGAGGGCAAAGAGGGCTGAGCTGTCACTAAAAAGGCAGAAAAAAAGAACAACAGGATTATATTTTCTCATGCTTCCTAGTGGTTTTGAATAATTGGAATAAGAAAAAGGAATTGTTAAAGTCATTTTTAAAATAAGAGGAACTGTACAATTGCTTGACAAACAAGGGGAGAAAAACTACTGGATAAAACATATTGTGTTATTTATAAAATAAAGTTCTAGCAATTCAACAACATCTATCCAAAACTTTAAAATGTTTATCCTTTTTTACTTAGAAATTCTTTTCTTGATAATCTTTCAAAAGGAAATAATGGTAAATATACTATTTACCAAGATGTTGTCTATTGTATAAAATGAAATATAATGTAATCATGAAAATACTACCATTAAAAGTGATGTTTATAACAACATGGGATAGTGTTAAGAGATTAAAAAGTCAGGAATAAAATTATATATATGTTGTATGATAAAAGCTATTTAAAAAACCAAAATTATGTAGATATAGATATTATAAGAAAGTATGCCAACATGCTAATAGAATTATATCTAGGTATAAGTACTATTGAGTTCTCTAAAATTTCTGTGGATTTTAAGGACAAATACAATTTAAACATAAGCGGCTTCATTATCTTTGTTGAAAGTAAGAGAAGATACTTTCCTCTCTTTTTTCTCAGAGTATTTACTTTAGAAAGCTTGTGATTGTAAGTACTTTTTTCTCTCTTTCCCAGCTAGGCCTTTTGTCAACCCAGGAATTTCTTTCAGAAACTGGGAACTAACCACTGAAATGTAAACATGAAGGGAAATGGCACCCCTGTCTCCCAGTTTCTGTGAGAAGATGGAACCTAACTTCAGTTGGCACCTGGCTCCAAGTTGCAAAACAACTTTCTGTCATAAAAACATGAGAAGTTTGTTTTTCATCTGGACAACGTCAAATGGCTAACACAGATGATCATCTCAATTACCAGGTAAAGTTAGGATGAACTGTGTGTGACAGATGGTGTTACATTGTCTTACCGAGGAATAGTTATTTATCATGAAAACATATATGTAATGGGCTGTATCTGCTTGGTTATATAAGTAAGTGGGTGAGATTCTTTTCTGTCTTTACAATCTCTTAGTGGATTACTGTGATTCATATCACTTTCCAGTTTAATGTTTATTTAATAATAAAACTGCTTTCTCTCTCTACTACCTTTGTGGAGAGGATTTCTGGGTTGGGAGATAATTTTGTTTTTAATTATAATTAAAATCCAATAATTTCAAATTGTATATTATAAGATTTATTATGCTTACAAAGGAAATATACTTCATTTTATAATTAGTATCTATTTTTCTGATTGATAATTTCTTTATCTTTTTGTTAATCATCAGTTTCTAACCACTTTTCTTGTTATCTAACTAACTCTAAGCTATAAGCTCCCCTCCAGTCCAAATTCTTTTGACTTGACATTGTTTGTTCCATTTTCTTCTGAGTTGCACATTATAGGGTTTTAAGCCTGGGGAATATATCAGCACTATCTGGCTACAAATAGGAGTCCGCTAGTCTTCCATGGAGGTCAAATAAAAGCCTTTCCTGCTTTTCATACCAACCACTTTATCATTAGTTCTGGGTAGCCTTTCCCTTGGTTTCTGTTTTCTGGCTTCAAAATATTCCTTTTTTCTTTCTTTTGTTTATCCTTTGATGCCTCTTTGAGGGTTTTGAGCTGTATTGCATATTGGATATGCATGGATTGGCTATATACTTTAATGTCTAAACTGGGGCACTTTTGAGAGTGAAAAATTGATGTTAATAATTACTGGGAAGTCATGCTCAAACCAGGACTGTCCTAGGAAATACTAGATATATGTAGGATTGACAGATAAAATACAGGATGCCAAGTTAAATGTAAGTTTCAGATAAAAAATGATTTTTTTTAAAGAGTACATGTGTCCCATGACAACACTACTTAAAACCTTACAGCTTGTAGCTCTGAAGAGAAAATGAAATGGACTGTGACCAAGTCAAAAAAGTCTTGGGTTGAGAGTGCCTTAGGCAATAAGTCGTGGCTTATTTTTACTGGTTAATAAAGTAATTAGTGGTTATAAACCTATTTTTAACACAAAAATAGATATATATAGAGAGAGATAGGTAGATAGATGCAATATTTGGTGTATACTTAGACACTAAAATATTTTTTTGTTTGTTATCTAAAATTCAAATTTAACTAGGCATTCTGTATTTATATTTGTTAAATCTAGCAAATGTATAGATGACCCCAGATGTATGCTCATCATAAATATGCTTATTGGAACTGTTTTCTACAAGGATGGTAATTTCTTAATCATGAAAAGGATGAATGATTCAGCATTTACAGCATATTATTTAAAGTAAGTTAACAGATTAGGTACAATGAAACTAACAAATAATGCCTATGTAAGTTAAATAATAGAAAGAAATTTATTTATAAGGTAAAAAAGATATTTCCTTGTTCTTCAGGGGAAAAATTAAGTTGATTTTCCAATTAGGACACTAAAGGATAAACATTATTTTAAAGGTCACACAAAATAATGTGCTGTTTATATCTTTTAAATTTTGTTTTCTCTTTTCATATAACTGTTTCCATAAAACTTGAGTAAAAAATACAAAAATATTTTGCTACATAAAAGTAATCCCCTTACTTTTTTGGCATTCTACAATATAGCAATATTTTTCCCTACAGTCAAAGAGTAAGTGCCTATTTGCTAGTAAGACTTCTAAAATTCTACTCTAAATTTTCTTTCTCCTTCCCTGGCACTATAGTTCACAAACATAATAAGGAGAGACTACTTGAAATGGCTGGCAGTGGTAGCTCATTTCCTCCCCCTTTTGGTAGTTAGCTAGACGCTCATCTGAGTCAGTTTAACAGAAGAAAAAGCTGATAGCAGTGCCTGAGCTCTAGAGCTCCCTCTTTGCAACGAAGCCATGTTTTCAATGTTCCATGGCATTGTTAAAAGAAGCTCTCCTTGTTACAATGTAAAATCAAATAGCCAATCTTTATTTATCTTTCTCTATCAATATGTAGAGTAGTAGTATCAGGGGAGGTCCTTCTCCTGGATCCATTTCAACAATGTGTCCTAATCCACTCTGTCCCAGCATGACCCTCTGTGAAATAATATTGGTCATGGGGACAGCGTGTGCTGTGCTGATTTCACTGCTCATATGCTTTCCAAGGACACCCATTTCACTTTTATGCCTCTGCTTGCTAATTTCGTTTGTGTCCATGCTCCCATTGCATGACATGTACTGACTGAATCTGGGGAAGATGGCAGTGGTATGCTTCCAGACCAGGTCTGCCTTTTCATTGTACTTTTAGGAGACTCAAGGGGGCTCTTACCCCAATTTTAGACTGAAACCAGAAAATCCAATCTTCATTACAATCAGTTGTAAGCCATCCTTCTTTCCATTCTGAAAGCCTCCTTTTGCTTTTAATAAAATTTCAGAAAGTTGAACTGGTAAGGAAAAGAAATATTTTAAAAGATCAAGATATCAATTAAATTTTTCTCCTAATATATTTTTCTACTTAAAATAGATTTGAGGGCTGGCCTGTGGCTCACTTGGGAGAGTGCGGTGCTGATAACACTAAGGCCCCGGGTTCGGATCCCACATAGGGATGGCCAGTTCGCTCACTGGCTGAGCGTGGTGCTGACAACACCAAGTCAAGGGTTAAGATCACCTTACCGGTCATCTTCTAAAATAAATAAATAAATAAAATTAAAAAAAAATAGATTTGAGATTTATATAATTATGAGAGCTTTGATTAATAAGCCATAAATATTTTAGAGCATAAATTATAGAGTTAGAAAAGAGATATTAGATGAGTGAATATATTTACAGGTTTTACAAATTATTTTAGAATGACCTGAGTTAGAGGTGCTTGCTTAAAGCACAGATGTGAAATGTATTTTAAAGAGTAATCCTCAATGGTTTATTAATCTTCTATCCCCACCCTCATCCTCTCCCCACTCCCTGCACCAGAATGGATTGAGTACTTTTTGGTGAAAGTCTTATTCCTTGTTCTTCTCCTTCACACGAACAGGTTAATATCAAGTACAATATGAAAAAAATCCAACATCTTTATTCTCTTCTCTGGCAGTTTGACCTTTCTATGTAGTATCCTCTGCCAAGTTAAACTATAAATCCTTTTTGTTGATTTTACTAAGAGCTAAAAGTAAATGATCCCACTACATTTTGGAAATAATTTTATTTTGCTCTAAAATATTGGAATAAACAAAAAATTACCCAACAGACACTGTCTACTATAATTTTTCCTGTTGTTTAAAGCATTTTTAGTCAAATGTTTAATTTTAGAATAAGTCCCACAAAAATATTTGAATTTTCCCCAGTTGCCTTTGTATACTTTGCTGTGTGTGGCCAGGGCTGGGAGACTACAAATTATATTCCCTGGGCTCCTTTGGTACTGGCAGAAGATCACAAAGATGAAGGAAAAGAGAAGTCTCTGGCTTCTAGCTCATTCCCAGTGGTAGTTGCTTGTCACTGTTGTTACGGTATTAGAGGTCAGGTGATTCCAGACTCTTATAAGCATGAAAGGAAGCAGAACTTTGCCATCTGGAATGGTCCTTACTCAGTGTTCCAGAATAAGCCAACAATGTAGCATCAGGTGTGTGCTACAGGCCAGAAACATTAGCAGTTTCTGATCTCTAGGAATTGTCTCTTCTTTCTTGCTTCCCTAGCTCCCATCACCACTTTGTTCCTCTAGATATTTCAGCACCTTTTAAAATAATTTCCTGTTGTTTTGTGTTTAAATTCGTAATGCTGTTTCTGTTCTCCTGACTGACTCTGACTGATGAAGCCACTAGAAATCCTACAGTACAAATAGAACACATGTCTTTGACACCAGAATAAAGAGGCAACTAAAAATTACTTCTTTTGTAACAAGGTATATAATTTTAAAAAAGAATGAACTACATTTATGCTTCTGAAATAGAAATAAAAGTGGTGTGCCATATAAGTTCAACACAGCTTTCAGGAATGCAAATTTTACTTGAAGATTTGTATTTAAGAAGACAATATTTTTTTCACTCAAAAAAATTTTAGCATATATTTTTACTAGTGAATTCTACCAAAGATTTGGAGAGAAGTTGATTCCAGGCCTTCACAAACTCTTCACAAAATTAAAAGGAGAAACACTTCACATTTCGTTGTAGGAGGCCAATATTATCCTCATATCAAAACCAGGCAAAGACATCACAAAAAAGAAAACGAGACAAATATCCACTATAAATACAGATGCAAAAATTCCCAACAAAATACAAGCAAACTAAAGCCAGCAACATATGAAAAGGATTATACACCATGACCAAGTGAGATTTATCCCAGGAATGAGAGGTTGGTTTAACATCTGAAATCGGTCAATGTAATCAGTCGAATAAAAGACAAAAATCATATGATCATCTCAATAGATGCAGAAAAAGCATTAGGCAAAATTCAACCACTTTCATGATAAAAATATTCAGCTAACTAGGAATAAAGGCAATTTTTTCAAACTAATAAAAAAGATTCATGAAAACCCTAAAGCTACTGTCATACTTGATGAAAGACTGAATTTTCCTCCTAAAATCAGAAATATGACAAGGATATATGTTCTTGCCACTTTTATTTAACGTTGCACGGGAAGTTTTAACCAGATAAATTAGTCCAGAATAAGAAATAAAAGGAACCCAGATTAGAAAGGAAGAAATAAAACTATCTGTATTTGCAGGTGCCATGATCTTGTAGGTAGAAGATCCTGAGGAATCTCCACACACAAAAATATTAGCACAAATAAATGAATTCAGCAAGACTACAGGACAAAAGATCAATATAAAAATAAATTTTAAAATAAAATCAAGGAAGTGATTCCATTTACAACAGCATCACAACGAATAAAAAACTTAGGATCAATTTTAACAACAGAAATGAGAGACTTGTACATGGAAGACTACAAAACATGGTTGAAATTTCAAAAGACCTAAATAAATGGAAAGACATCCTGTGTTTTTGGATCAGAAGACATAATATTAAGATGGCAATACTCTCCAAATTGATCTACAGATTTAAAACAATTTCTCCCAAAATCCCATTTGCATTTTTTGGGTGGAAATCAATAAGTTTATCTTAAAATTCATATGGAAATTCCAGGGACCCAGAAACCTATTATAAAGCTATAGTACATCAAGAGAGTGTGGCACTGACATAAAGACAGACATACAGATCAGTGGAATAGAACTGAGAGTCCAGAAACAAACCATTATATATATGGTCTATTATTTTTTACCAGTGGTGCTGGAGAAATTGTGTATCCACATGCAAAATAATGTAGTTATACTCATACCTCACACCCTATAGGAAAATTACTAAAAGTGGATCATAAACCTAAATGTAAGAGCTAAAACAGCAAAATTATTATAAGAAAATATAGTAAAGTTTCATAACCATGCATCAGGCAATTTTTTTTTTTAGATATGACATCAAAGCATGAGTGACAAATCATAATTAAGAACTTTTATGCTTTGAAGAATACCATAAAGAAAATGAAAGAATAACATACAGAGGAGAAAATATTTGCAGATCATATATCTGTTAAGAGACTTGTATTCAAAGCATAATAATAAAAAGGCAGACAAAGCACTGACATGTCAATAATTACTCTAAATAAAAATTGTGTACTTACAGCAATTAAAAGGCATAGATTGGCAGGGTGTATTTTAAAAATGACCCAATTTTATGCTGTCTACAACCAACTCACTTCAAATACAACAGTGTTCAACAGGTGGAAAAAGATATGCAAACATTTACGTAAAAAGAGCAGGAGTATATATATTAATATCGGATAAACTAGAAGTCAGAGAAAAGAAAATGACCAAGCACAAAGGGACATTACATAATGATAAAAGAATCAACATAACAAAGAGACATAGAAACTCAGTTTCAAAATACATAAAGCAAAAACTGATGGAACTGATAGGAGAAGCAGAATAATTTAAAGTTATAGTTGAGGACTTCAACATAACTCTCTCAGCAATAAATAGTTTAACTAGATAGAGAATCAGCAGGGATATATATATATATATCAGCAGGGATATGGAAGAACTGAACCAACAGGAAGAAATAGATCCAACAGGATGAACCAATAGGGATATAGAAGAACCCAACCAACAGGGTGAAATAGAAATTTATGGAACACTCCACACAACACAAGCAGAATACACATTTTTTTCAAGTTTCCATGGAACTTTTATGGACATAAACTATAACCTGAGGCATAAAACAAACTTCAACAAACTTAAAACAATTGAAATGATACAGAATGAATATGCTTTCTGACCATGTAGAATTAAACTAGAAATCAGTAACAGAAAGATGACAGGAAAATCTCCAAATTCTTGGAAATCACAGAATACACTTCTAACTAATCCATGCGTTAAACTGAAAGTCATAAAAAAAAAAAAAACTTACAATGAAATAAAAGGAATATACTACATGTCAAAATTTGAGGAATGCAGCTAATGCAGTGCTGAGAGAGAAATTTATAACATTAAATACTTACATTAGAAAAGGAGAAATCAATCATCTAAGCTCCACCTCAAGATACTAGAAAAAATATTTTAGCAAAATAGACTCAAAGCAAAGACAGAAAATAATGATGATAAGAGCAGAGATCAATGGAACTGAAAACAGAAACTCAGTAGAGAAAACCAATATCACAAACTATGGTTATTTGAAAAGATCAACAAACGATAAATCTCTACTAAGACTGATGAATATAAAAAAGAGAGAAGATACAAATTAGCAATATCAAACACAAAACAGGCAATATGCCAACAGATTCTCAACCATTAAAAGGATGTAAAGGGAATACTACAAACAACTCTGCATGCATAAATTTAGCAGTTTAGATAAAATGGACCAAATTCTCTAAAAAGCACAAACTATGAAACTCATCTAACATGAATGAGATGATCTGATTAGTCTAACAACTCCAAGAGAAATGGCTCCCCTAGTTAAAAATCTTTGAAAATGTAATCTCCAACTTCAGATGATTTCACTGGAGAATCCTACCAAATAATTAAATAATTAATATTAATATCGATTTGACATCATTTCTTTGAGATAACAGAAAAGGAAGGAACATTTCCCAACTCATTTTATGAGACCAATAGTATCCTAATGCCAAAAACTACACAGACAGCAAAAGAAAAGAAAATGACTGAACAATATCTCTCATGAACTTAGACACAAAAATCCTCAACAAAGTACTAGAACACTAAATCCAGCAGTGTATGTGTGTGTGTGTGTGTGTGTGTGTGCATATGTATGTGTGGTGTGTTTGTGTGTTTATTCACACACGCATTTATATATATATATAAATATTTATACACCATGACCAAATGGAGTTTATTTCACAAATTCAAGGCTGTCTCAGTATTAAAAAGTCAATCAGTGACAGCCATGAGATAACAAGATCCAACATTCATGTTACTGGAGTCCCGGAAAATAAAGTGGTGGAGTGAGTACCAAAGAGTATTCACAGAAATGATGGCTGAAAACTTCCCAAAGCTGGTGAAAGATATAAACCTACTGATTTAAAAAGCTGAGTGAAACTCAAACAGGATAAACACAAAGAAATTCATGCCAGGACATATCATAATCAACCTTCTGATAGCTAAAGAAAAAGAAAACATCTTGGGAGATGTCAGAGAAACACTGCATTAACTACATGGGAAAATGAGTAAAATTAAAGCGAATTTTTAAAATCTGAAACCACAGAAGCCAGAAGGAAATGGCACAACATTGTTCAAGTGTCAAGCCCAGTGAGAATGTCCTTTTGAAGGAAGGAGAAGTAAACACATTCTCAGATGAAGTTAAACTAAGGGAGTTTTTTGCCAGAAGAACTACCTTTAAAAATTTTCTAAAAGGATGCTCTCTAAACAGAAAGGCTCTAACAGAAGGAGGCTGAAACTTTGGGAAAAACATTTTTTGAAGGGGATAAAAATAGTAGACTACTTTTTGTCTCACTTGTTTGTTTGTTTTTTTTTATAAGAATTTGGAGTTTTTATTTAACTTTTGTAAATCTTTACAAAATCGGCTGATATTTAACAGTTCATTGGAGGATCAGTTTCTGTGTGTGTGTGTGTGTGTGTGTGTGTGTGTGTGTGTGTGTGTG
>NW_007726304.1:144612-156290 GCF_000696425.1 Galeopterus variegatus | reverse complement strand
CCGACTGTTTGAGGAATCTCCATACCATTTTCCATAGAGGCTGCACCATTTTGCAGTCCCACTAACAATGTATGAGAGTTCCTTTTTCTCCGCAGCCTCGCCAGCATTTATCGTTCAGAGGCTTTTGGATTTTAGCCATCCTCACTGGGGTGAGATGGTATCTCAGTGTGGTTTTGATTTGCATTTCCCGGATGCTGAGTGATATTGAGCAATTTTTTCGTCTCACTTGTTTTTAAACTGTGTTTGAAAATCATAACATCATCTGGTATGGCGGTTAATATATGTAAAGGAAGTATTTAAGACATTTATATTTAAAAGTGCGGTGAGCAAAAGGATCTAAACAAGTGTAAGGTTTCTGTACTTTACGCAAAGTGGTAAGATGTAGAGACTAACACACCATAATGTGCAACATGTAAACATCGTAATAACTGGAGCAACCATTAACAATTATACAAAGAGATGTATTTAAAACATTGTAGGTAAACCAAAGTGGAATTCTAAAATATATCAAGAAGATAAGAAATGAGAAAAAGAAGAATGAGAATGAGCAAAAAGTGTACCTCAATCTAAACCTTACAACTTTTATAGAAAATTAATTCAAAATGGACCACAGATTTAAATGTAAAATATGGAACTATAAAACTTTTAGAAGATAATATAAAAGAAAATCTTTGTGACCTAGGGAAAGGCAAAAGGTTCTCAGACTTGACACCAGAAACATCATCCATAAATGAAAAAATAATAAATTGGACTTTATCAAAATTTAAAATTTTGTTCTGCAAAAATCCCTGTTAAGATATTAAAAATCCTAGGCTACATACTGGGATAAAACAATTACAAACTACATATTTGACAAAGATTTTATATCAAGAACATATAAAGAACTCTAAAAGCTCAACATTAAAAAATTCAATTAAAAAATGGGCAAAGAAGTGTAAAATCAGGCCCACCGCCCACTGCAGCCAGGCCAGCGATGGAGCCAGAGTGGAAGACCCCCTGTCCCCCTTTTCCAGGGGGCCTGAGATGGCTGGCTGTGGGCCTTGGCCCTGCCCATCTCCCACCATAACCAGGCCAGGATGTAACCAGAAGCTCCCCGGGTCCTGAGACAGGAGCTGAGGGCCTTAGCCCTGTCCCCCAATTGCAACCAGGGCAGCAATGGAACCAGCTGTGGGCCAGCCCTGTATGCTCTTCCCACTCCCCCCCAACAACATCTTAGAATGTACTTATTTAAAAAAAAGTGTAAAAACATATCACATATGAGACACGAATTGCAAATAAGCATATTAAAAGATGTTCAACATCATTAACCATTAAGGAAATGCACATTAAAATCACAATGAGATATCACTTTATACCTATTAGAACATCTAAAATAAAAAGTAATACTGTAATAACAAATATTGGTGAGAATGCAGAAAAACTGAATTTCTCATACTCTGCTTTGGGGATGTAAAATAATGCAGCCACTCTGGAAAATAGTTTGCCAGATTTTACAAAATTAAACATGCACTTATCATCCAACCCAGCAAGTATATTTTGGGCATTTTTCCCAGAGAAATTAAAACTTACTTTCATGCACAACATATATATGAATGTTAAGAACAGTTTATATAGTAAAATACTGGAAAAGACTTAAATGTCTTTAAATGGGTTTATGGTTGAACAAACTGTGGTACATCCATACAATGGAATACTATGCAGCAATAAAAAGTAATTAACTATCGATATATGCAACAAACTGAATGGAACCCAAGGGCATTGTGTTTATTCCATTCATATAACATCCATTAAATGACAAAACTTCAGAGATGGATAACAGATTAGTGGCTGCCAGGACATAGGGACAGGTGTAGTGGGGGAGGAGGGACGTAAATACAAAGAAGTAGCAAAAGGGAGCTTTTTTTGTGGTGACAAATCTATATTTTGATTGTAGTTGTGATTGCACACATTTGTACTTTAAAAATGTGCACAAACACACACGCACACAAATGAATGCAGGTTTTAAAACAGTAATGTACCAATGTTAAGTTTCTGGTTTTGATTCTGTATTATAACAAAATAAAACATCCTTATCAGAGGAAGCTGGGTGAAGGGTGCATGAGACTCTGTTCCATTTTTCCAACCTCCCCTGAGTCTAGTACCATTTCATAATAAAAAGTTTAAAAAATGTGTTTGGTACATGACAACTCTATGAAAATAAGAAAAATTGATTTTCTTTGTTGGTGAATATTTTGTGGCTTTTATGTAGGCTCGGAGAGCATAGCATTTTTATGCAATTGTGGACTTAAAAATTTGGTACTTCTGTGCTGGAGGAATAAAGTGTTGTTAACGTTGCAGTTCCAACCATGTGATCTGGGCATGCTTCAAGGGGAAGAACAGAGTGTGCTGAGGTTGCTCATAGCACTGGCTGCCAGTGTGAAGTGCGGAAAACTGTAATTTCTTCATGTGACTTCAGATACCAGCTCAGCCAGGTTTTTTTTTTTTTGTATTTTTTTAATTTTTAAATTTATTATTAGCATATTCATTCTTACAAATCGTGACATATCTTTATGCCCTTTGCCCGACCTATCACTTCCCCAATCCCCTCCCTCCCTTCCCCTTGTCTCTAGTATCCTTAGGTTTTTCTCTTCTTCTGAAAGTTCAACTTATTATTGTGGTCTTTCTTTCCTTCATTCCTTCCTTCTTCCCTCGTTCCCTCCCTCCTTTCCTTCCTAGCACCTGGTTATGAGTGAGAACATGCGATATTTCTGTTTCTTTGTCTGGCTTATTTCACTTATCATAATTTTCTCCAGACTCATCCACATTGCTGCAAATGGCAGAATTTCGTTATTTTTTATGGCTGAGTAGTATTCCATTGTGTATATATACCACATTTTCCTTATGCAGTCATCCATCAATGGATATTTAGGTTGGTTCCATATTTTGGCAGCCAGTCTTTCGAGAATTTATTTTGCTACTGCAGGAATCAGTGTTTTGTTTTTAAAGTCATTGAAAATGGAGTTTAATAATTTATAACAGTTACTCTCCTTATGCATTTTGTTTAAAAGCAGGTAATTCTTTTTAGTTCTACTTCCTGCCAATAACAAATAAGTACCTCCCAAAAAATCTGTATTGTGTTTGTGGTTACCATTTTTTTTTTTAATTCGTACATTTAAAGTATTATACAATTAAAATTATATTTTCAACAGGAAACACAAAATGTGATTTAATACAGGAAGTTTAGATCATGAACTTGATATTGGGTAAAACAGAAAAGATGATTTAAAAGTTTTGTACAACCAAAAATCTGTGTAAGTTGAAGAGATGAGACTTTCCCAGTGAAATTGATGATGAAAAATATTAAAGGTTATTCTCTTTGCTACTGAACTGGTAGAAAGTGGATACTATCTAAAAATAGAAAATATACTTGAAGGCATATTTAAAATACTTTTAATATTTTGAAACTGTCAAATGTCTAATCTTTTTTTACATTTTACTGGATAAAACCCAGAGAATAATCAGTTCATTGTTTTTTGTGGGTAACATTAAAAAGGACTACTCAAACCAGAAAATGTTCACTAACAAAGGAAAAATTATTAACTAGGAATAAAAAAACACAATCGAAAGTCAAAATTGGTTGGTGATTAACTTAAAGTCTTTTTGCAAACAAACGAACAAAAATGATAAACCACCAAACAAAAACTTAGTGAAGTTCTATGCTGTACTTATGTGGTGGAGCTTAAAAAGAAGACTAGCAAGGTGAAAAGGTATACTTATTGAATGATGTTCAACCAAATAGTTCTAATATGCAAGAAGGAAGTCCTGGAGTGATTGACTGAGAGATGAATGCCAACTTTGCTCTTTATTTTAGATTAGAAAGCATTGACACTAATAATTTAGCAATTTGATTAGATATTGATCTTCATTCACTAATTTTATAAGGATCATTTATAGTGAAAGAATCAGTAAACGTAATTTTAGATATATGAGTTCTTTAATGAATGGAAAAACACACATGAATGGGTACACAAATGGAAACAAATTGACAATGCTGACATTGGTGGGAAAGGTAGCCCTTCTGTATCCTGCATGAAACAGCAGCCCTGGGACCACCCACTAATAATACCTCCTCTCCAAGAGTTTATCTTTTGATTTTCTTTGTGAATTAATGGGCTGGAAAGAAATGCTGGATTTTGCTTAAAATTAACAGAAAAAAAATTATTTAGATGCTTATTTCTTTTAGATTAATTTACAAAGAAATTGAAAATGTGTTTGAAAACTTGCTCTTTGACACATGTTCTGGTTTAGGCAGAGAAAAATGCTGATCGGATTTTCAATTATTATTCTTTTTCAAATACTGCTGTTTTAAAAATGGAGAATTAAAAACAACACAACACTGGCTAAAACATGGGTTAAAATGATGAGTCATTGCTTTGTCTAATCATAAACAGTGGTTCTCAAAGTCGGCTTTTTCAGCAAAGGCATTTTAAGGATAACTTCTTTGTGAAAGTGAAATTGTGAAAACTTTTGCTTGGTGCAATAAGATTGTAGAAGAATTAAACTGTGAGAGTTGTGAAGAGTGGATTTTATTGAAAATGAAATCTTGAAAACTTAATTCATCTACATGTGATAAAAGGCCATATAATCTGTTGTTTTTGTTCCTTCAAAAAAGGCTTTTAACTATTTTCCCCAAGACAATAAAAGAGACAGCCTTACAATATTTCATATAATGCAAGTCCTTTGACCTTTGATCTAAAAAAATACCTAAAATTTCTACAAGCAGTCATCTGAAACATTTCAGTGTACTATCTCTTTGGTCGTGTTCTGGTCGTCTTGCCTTAGTGATTATGCTTATAAAATTTCCAAAGCAGTAGAAAAAACTTCAATTTATACACACATTTTTTGGTAGGTTCAGGATCTCAAAATATGGTCACATAGGAAAGGAAATTACTATATCATGTAAATTCAGGTCAGCTCAATTTTAGGAAATAAGTAAATTCAGTCCAGCTGTGATTAAATAAAAAGCAGAGAATAAAACCTTTTTCATTTTTCCTGATATCCAGTGGTGAAAACATTTTAAAAATTAT
The DNA here is from genome assembly GCF_000696425.1 of Galeopterus variegatus. NCBI lineage: Eukaryota > Metazoa > Chordata > Mammalia > Dermoptera > Cynocephalidae > Galeopterus > Galeopterus variegatus. Next base: position 151,224 of record NW_007726304.1, on the reverse strand, counting down.
ATTAATTCAATCTACTATCTGCTGACACTTTTCTAAATGCTTGGCTTTTCCAGGGACAAAGCAGACAATCCCTATTTGTGTATGGGCTAAAAATTTTCAAGCTAAAACCCCTCAAATTAAAGCAAATTTTCTCTTACAATGGGCTATTTTAGATACTATCAAAGACCTTTAGACAGCTATTTCTTTTCTCTGCTATTAGAAAAAGCTTTCTGGAAACATTCAAGAAACACTGGTCTAGATGCTTCCTATTTCTATGTACCTAGGAGTTAATTTGAGATTCAGAAGGCTGTTTGGGTGAGTGTGGAAGTAAACTGATGGGATTGGTGACTTCCAGGGATATCTGTGTGGCACAGATCAGTATGGGGAACCTACTGTTTCTGCAAGAGAACGGAGTAGTCCTGTAGCCAGAAAATTTCTGTTCTGTTCTTTTCTTAGACCCTTGCTTTTCTCACGGAACAGCAGTGGATCAACACTGGATAATTCTGCTCTTAGGATCCCTTTTCCTGGGCTCCATGCAACCCACCTCCCTTCCATTCAGACAGAGCTTGGAGCAGCTGATTGTCACCTTCTTTAGTTAAATCACTTTCCACTTCTTTTTCCTTAAGACTGTATTTTCTTCCCACTCATGCAACATGGGTGTTCCCTGTGCTCATCTACTTTGTATATGCAATCAGCACTCCATATCTGTAGGTTCCACATCCATGGATTCAACCAACTGTAGGTTGAAAATACGTGGGGAAAAAATGAATGGTTCCATCTGTACTGAACACATACAGGCTTTTTCTCCCTTGTCATTATTCCCTAAACAATATGGTATAACCACTATTTACATTGTATTAGGTATTATAAGTAATCTAGTGATGATTTAAAGTATATGGGAGGATGTATGTAGGTTATATGCAAATACTACACCATATTATATAAGGGACTTGAGCACCTGTGGATTCTGTTATCTGCAGGGGTCCTGGAACCAATGCATGAATGACTGTGTAGGCAATTTTGTGTAATTTTCTAAGTACTAAAAATGATCTTACTCTCTAATTTTGTACCTATTTTTAATTTTAATTGGAGAAAAATATAACTTAATTTCTGAAGTATCTAACTTTTCTCTTATTGTCTGACTACTATATGAAGATATGGATAGCTTATTTCATTTATCATACTATCGTGTAAAGTTTTAGGTTCTGGAATAGAGTCACAAGAAAATAACAGTAAGGGCCGACCCGGTGGCGCATTGGAGAGTGCGCCGCTTGGGAGCGTGGAGGCGCTCCCGCCGAGGGTTCGGATCCCATGTGGAGACCGGTTCCTGCTCACTGGCTGAGCATGGTGCGGGCACAACACCAAGGGTTGCGATCCCGTTGCCGGTCCCCGGTACGGGTGCGGCACCAAGGGTTGCGATCCCGTTACCGGTCAGTAAAAAAGACAAAAAAAAAGGAAAAATAAAAAAGAAAATAACAATAAAGGGACAGTGGAGAGACCAAAAAGGATCTGCTCCCACTTCATCATCTTTGTATCTTTTTCAAACCCCACAGTGAGGTCCTCTGATGGCATCTTGTCAATTCTAGTTTCTGACAATATCCTAGATGAAGGCTTAAGCTGCACTGTCCTTCCATTTATTTCAGCTTAGTGGTAGTTACTCTTCTTAGTTGTCTACAAATGGGTCCTCACTTGCTACACAAGTTTTCTTGGGTCCCAACTTCAGTAAAGACCAAGTGTGCTGGTGAGGACCTCTCCATTCCTATTTCCAATGGTGCCTGCCTCCCCACCTCAGGCTTCATCTCTTAACTTTCCTGCATGCTGGTCCCTAAGATTAGGCTTCCTGATCTCAGATCTTGCTATTGCCTATTTCCTTCCCTGGACATTTCATTTCTACACTGGTCCTGGAGTCAGTGTCAGGTGTCTGCTTCTTTATGAAGAAATCTTCTTGAAAATGACTGCCTGCCTAACTCCTGAGCACTGTCCACCTTGAAGTCCTTGCTGTAGTGCTTTCCCCAGGCCCTGGTTCTGCCTGGGAAGTCTAGTGCTTGCTTTTATTGAGTAGGATACCTCCTAATTCATTTATCTCTGGCTCCCTGGGCTGCACTGCCACCAACTTCCCGTTTAATCAGATGACATGCCAGGTCTAAGCTCCTCCCTCTTTGCCTGGGCTTTCCTAGGAAGAATCTTTGTTCCCAATGATTTATCTCCTGAATTTTATTAGAGACAATTGCTTCCTATTACTCTTACATGTAACTTCATTTAAAAAATATTGTGGCTGCTTCTCTGGCTTTCATTGTAAATTAATGATTTCATACAGATATCATGAACTCAGAAAACCCTTTACTGGATTAATTTTAAGGACAAAATTTTAAGCAAAGCTTAAAATGAAAAAAATATATAATTTAGGTTAATTTGGCATTATTTTGATACTAATCTGCATTATGGAGGAAAGAAATCTGCAGATACCAAAGAGTTGGATTAAATTTGTTTAATAATTCTTATAAAATTGCCATGAGTAAATAATAAGAGAATAAAGCTTCAAGAGAAGTTGGTGGCAGAGCACAATTAATTTTGAGATTTATATTGGAAATAACTGCATGCTTGCTATGGTTTAAATATGTTCCTCTAAAATTCATGTTGAAACTTAATCTCCAATGCAATACTATTAAGAGGTGGGGTCTTTAGGAGGTGTTTAGGTCATGAGGGCTCTTCCCTTATGAATGGGACTTAAGGCCCTTATAGTAAAAGCATCGCACAACATTCAGCCCTTTTTTGCTATTCTGCTGTTTGCCCATGTGAGGACACAGTATTCATCCCTTCTGCCATGTGAGGACATGGAAACAAGTTGCTGTCTTGGAAGATGATAGAGAGCAGCCCTCACCAGACACTGAATCTGCTGGCACCTTTTATTTTATTTATTTTTGTTTTGTTAATATCCTTTATTTATTTATTTATTTTTGATTATACATAGATATGGGGTACAGAGTTGACTATCAGTATTTGTGTACAGTATGTGATGATCAAATCAATATTATTAGCACGTTCATCATTATAAGTCATAATTATTCTTTGTGTCTCTTACCCAACTACTCTGTAACCCCTTCCCCCTCCCCCTTTCCCACCTCTAGTAACTATAGGTCTGTTCTCTCCTTCTGAAAGTTCAACATTTTATTGTGGTCTGTCCTTCCTTCCTTCCTTCTTTCTTTTCTCTCTTGGCTCCCACTTATGAGTGAGGACATGTAGAATTTCTATTTCTGTGGCTGGCTTATTTCACTTAACATAATTTCTTGAAGCTCATGCATGTTGCTGTGAATGGCAGAATTTCATTCCTTTTTATGGCTAAGAAATATTGCATTGTGTATATATGCCACATTTTCCTTACCTAGTCATCCACTGACAGACTCTGCTGTCACCTGGTTCTCAGACTTCCCAGTCTCTAAAACTGTAAAAAATAAATTTCTGCTCTTTATAAATTACCCAGTTTCAGTTATTTTATTATAGCAGCACAAATGGAATAAGACAATGCTTTAAGTGAAATGTTCCCATTTATTGTGGAGTACATGCAAGTAATAGAGCATGAAACTTTGTGATTCTTTTGAAGATTGAGGAGGTCAGGGTTCAGTTGATGCTGTAGGTGAGGACTGCTTGGCTACTTATTGGTTTCACCTTCAACATCCTGTCCTACGTACAAAATGTATATAAAATCAGAGCAGAGGCATTAAAAGTGGAAAATATTTTGCTAAAGTGAGCCTTATTCACAACTTCTTGAGTTTGTTAAAACCATATAAATTAGGAATGATGACTTTTGATTAAGATCATTAAAAAAGAGTCAAGAGAAACTCTCAATGAGTGCAAAATAAACAGTTTTAGGTCATGCATAAAACATAAAAAAACAAAAATGAAAAAGAACTGCTGACATTTTTCCTTCTTCTTCCTCTTTGGTTAAAAAAGGCTGGGGAAAGAACCTGAGCTAGGATTCTGAAGAACCACCATTTATTTCTAACAGTATTTATTCTAATTACTGTCTTGGCTATTTAATTTTTCCCTCTGTGATTAGAAATCACAATTTCTACTTGAAGTTTGTTGTAAGCAAACAAGTCATGGAATATGAAAGTGATTTGCAAACAAAGTCATGGATGCACATGGGACATTTATACAGGAAAGCAGGACACAGGTATTAGAGAGCCCAGGCTCACCTTCTGTCCATGTAACCTTGGCAGCCATACAGAACTCTCCAAGTCTCAGGTTTCTCACCTCTAAATTAGATTGTTTTGAGTGACTTCTAATGTCTTTCCAAATCTGAACTCTTCCCTAATTTCTAGACTCTGCCATAGCTTCACATAGGCAGATTTTTCCCTTCATAATTTGTCAATCTAATATTGGATTCACATGACTGAAATACATACCAGATTTTAAATCTCATGGTTTTTATTCCAATTGAAACAAAAATTATTTCCTTTGATAAGAAAAATTTATATAGTAAAAACGACTGAGTAGAAGCCATCTTTGGCACTTGCCTGGAGGACCGCTCTTCCCCCACAACTTTTCTGTTTTTGATTATTTCGCTTTATAAAGCCCAGTTTTAGAAGGAGCATATTTTCTGGATAAGATGATTGTCATAGTTGTAAATTCGGACAAAGGTACTTAAGAAAAATGTGAAGAATTTGAAGCCAAATGGTACTATATCAGAAATCTGAATCTGCCTAAAAAATAATTTAACTAATTTCATCATGTAAATGCAAATTTCAGAGGTAAATGCTCTTTTTAAAGAAAACTTTTATCAGTCTCTCTTAGCACTTAAATGGGCACAGAGTGGATGTCAGTGTATGAGAAAGTATATGGGTTTGTGTGTGGCTTGGAGCAGGAAATCAGGCAGGTTTGGCTTAAATCCTACTAGATTTATCTATAGATATTTTGGGAGAGACTAGATTGAACTGTGTACATATTTGAGTTTAGACTTTATAAAACTCTCAGCTTTACTGGACTTCACTGTAAAAAAGGAGGAAAATCGAAAATGTTCTCATTGTCCACAAATGCCACAGCAGTTGTTCCCACACCTACTTGGTAGCTTCCAATGCCAAGGGAGATTTCAATATCAAGTAGTTGTTTATCAGCAAATGTGCCTAAAAATAACTTTAATGATCTTTGTAGGGAAGCAGATGCTCTTTTTTAGTTCCAGATGTTTCCTTAGTATGACATGGAGCCTGGTTACAACACCCGTGTAAAAGTAAATCATGCTGGGAGTTCCGGTCAAGATGGCAGAGTAGACAGTCCCCAGCATCACTCTCTCCCACTAATCAACCAGTTTACAACTATAAAAAGGTAACATTAGGGCCGGCCCGGTGGCGCACTGCTACAGTGTGCTGCTTGGGAGCGCGGCGGAGCTCCCGCCGAGGGTTCGGATCCCACGTACAGACCGGCCGCTCACTGGCTGAGCAAGGTGCGGGCGCGACACTAAGGGTTGCGATCCGTTGCCGGTCACGAAAAAAGACAAAAAGGAAAAAAAAAAAAAAAAAAGGTAACATTAGCCAAGCTGGGGCCACTGGAGCTCAGGGAAAGAGGAGGAGAGACCTATGGAGTTCATGAAGTAGGGAGAAACCAGTATGAGAGAAAGAAAAAACTGCTGACTGTTTTGAGCTGTGGCCGCTTTAAGGCTGGAACTGCTGAGCACATGGAGCAGGAGCCGGCAGGAGCTGGCAGAAGCCACAGCTGTGCCCCTCAAATGGAGTTACTTGGAGGTGGCAGGGGAGAAGAAGACCTTGGTGGCCCCCAGGCCAGCAAGACCACTAATAGGGTTCCCATGGACCCACACAGGAGTGAGGAGCCAGAATAGCTGGAAAAAGGGAGCCATTCAGAGGCCAGGGAGTCAACGTAAGAAACCAGCACAGGGCCCGTCCCATGGGAAGTCTTTGGAGCACTGGTGATTGGGGAGACAGGCCCACTGGGAGAACACTGGGGCAAAGCAAGGGCAGCCAATCCACCCCCCAGTCAGTGCAGGACCACTCAGAGGAGACTGGTCAGGAATGCAGAATTGCATGGGGTGCAGTTTGATGAAAAAACTCAGGCCCAGATCAGAGTTTCTATACAACCCAGGTGCAATGGGTCTCTGAAGAGCCGGAAGTACCAGTAAGGTCAACCATTAAATCCTGAGCTGCACAAAAAGCCTTCCCTAGGGAAACAGCAACAAAGCAATTTAGCTCAACCACACAGCTCAAGTACTGGTTCCCACAGGAAGTTCCCCCATTTTAGAAGTAAGCAAAAGACAAAAAATTAGTTCTGGCCCAGGCACACCACCAGTGCCTTGGGGCCTGCCAGGGCACATGAGGCATGAAGCCAGGGACAGGACTCCCACTCACAACCAGGCACACTGCGCCAGTGCCTCAGGGCCCGCCTGGGGTCCTGAGGCATGAAGTGGGGACCAGATACTTTCCACAACCAGGCACACTGCCAGCAACAAGGAGCATGCCGAAAACAGATGCCCAAAACAGCACCTCCATGTGGGTGGCCCACCACAGCCACCACAATAACCATGGCTGCTGCGAAAGTGGCTAAATGCCACAACCACCATGCAGATGGTCCACCAGCCACTGGAGTTCATTGACACAAGAAGAGTCACCAGCAGAGATAAAGAAA
>NW_007726304.1:137519-144272 GCF_000696425.1 Galeopterus variegatus | reverse complement strand
ACAGAGTAACCATTATTCTTTCAGAAGGAGAGAAGAAATCTAGGGTAATTAGACAGGGGAGGGGGAGATGGAGGGGGTTAGGGAGAGGTTGGACAATGGGCATAAAGAATAATTACAATTTGTAACAATATACATGCTAGTAATATTGATTTGAACATTTCTCAATGTTGAACCCTCAAAATATGTATAATTAATTTTGATTCAATAAAAATTTTTTAAAAAGTAAATCATGTTTTATGACAATATTGTCAAAATGAAATATGAACATTTTCTTTGTCTATATAAAGCAAATGAAAGTTATGGATAATTTTTGATAAAGTGAATTATGAAAAACATCATTATATTTTTATATTTGGCTTTGGGACATAAGGCAATCGAAAACTTATGTGGGAGGTGGTACATGAGCGCGCACACACACAGATACTCAAACACTCTTCTCTGCCTCATTCTTATTCCTTTCAGAGATCAGCTCATAATATCAGTAATCCCCTGTTAAAATAATATAAGACTTTATCCCCAAAATTCTGCTAGGAAAACATTATTAATATGTGTTTCTAATCAAATATTTCTGGAAATGTTTACAAATCCCTTAAATCCAGCAATAATAGCATAATAGTATGTTGTTGGGAAAAAAATGCCCATCCAAAGTAGAAAAATTACCAGTTAAAAATCACAGTACATCAAAAAATATTTTTCAGTGGTAATTTCCATTTACCTGATAGGTTTTTCCATTAAAAAATTATAAAATATTTTAAAAGAGAAAACACAATATTCAAATAATATGTTTCAGTTTCTTTAGTTTTACAATCAAGGGGTTGGACTAGATGCTAATTTTTTTTCAGCTCTAATATACTATGATTTTAGTCAACATAAGATGTTAAAATATGTCCCACTGGTTCATTCGATGGTAATAGAAAAAAGGTGGCTGAAAAATTGTGAAGCCTGACAATATAACTCTTTAAATCAAGAAACAACAATGGCAAATCCCAGGGAAAGAAAGTGACTAAGCCCAAAATTGCTTGCTTATCGAATGTTTTGCTTTGTTTTGTTTTATTAGTCTCCAGAGTCCGCGTCCCCCACCCCTGGAAATTTTGCTTTAGTAATTATGGGGTGAGATCAGGAATTTCATTTTTTAAAAGAGATCCTCAATATTCTGATTTGTAGGTAAAGGTAGAAACCACAGATCATACCCAACTATTCAGGATACAGAGGTGGAGAAGAACAGGTGTGTCTTCACCGTCCTTGGGCAGGCTCTCCATGGTCACACAGCAGCATTTTCCTAACAGGTCCACTGTTTTATGACTCAGGGTACCACCTTCCCAGTGTTCTCTCCCCTCTAGTTGTAAAGCATATTTTGAGAGTGATATCACTCGGTGTCTAGGTTACTTTTCCTGTGGAAAAGGATATTACTGAAGGAAACAAGAATTAAAAGAGTGGATCTATAGCTCTTACTTACCATGTGATCCAGACTCACATTCTAGAAGTTTAATCCAGCTTAACTTCTGATACTCTCCTTAATGTGAAGTATGAATCTAGCCATCACCATGCAACAGTCTTGAGCCTTTTAAGGCAGTCTACGATTTGAAAATTATTTACTTTACTTCAGGTCATGGTTCATAATGAAGTGAATTTCTTTAACTGATTAGAATAAATCCTAAGAAGAAGGCTCTTTGAATAAGTTTGGCATAATAATTTCTTAATCTTTTTTGGTAGTAAAAGAAAAGCTTAAATAGAATTCACATCTAATAGCATAACATAATTGGTTTTATATAAAGAGAGTGAAGAGCAAAGTTGCTTTTAAGATCTTCCATGTAGAATTCCAGGCACCTCAACGTTCACATGTCTGTCAGTCTCAATATAGATTTTATGTGTTCACAGTATGCAAACTGTAGCCAAAATATATATTTTTGTTCCTTATGCTACTACGGATGCCAAAGTTTAGTTTAAGGCTTTTTTTTTTTTGTAGCACACTATTAGAAATATATAATAATTCAATTCTCAATGAAATGTTATTCCTGATCTTCCTTGTTAATAAAAAATGAATTAATCTTTTATCTACTAATTTTAGGGAAAAGTTTAGAAAAAGAAAAAATGAATGACTTACCTCTAAATAAGTGTGACTCCAGATAAACCAGCTAAACTAAAAGCTTACCACAATTTTAACAAAAAGTAAAATTCAACATAATTTCTTTGTGCATCCCATTTAAGGAATGCTTGTTACTGAGGCTGACAAAATAAATTCATTATTCAGTCATGTCATTTATAAGGCAGTCTCATGATATTGGCTCTGAGGATCAAGTATACAGTTAAAGCCATACTAGACTACCAAATGATATATAAAAGCATTTATAAACATTTTATGCTTACTTTAGAAGGCTGATCTGTTAAACTTATGACATTTTTATTTAAAAAAATAAACAGGGAGATCAATAGTATTAGTTTATATGGGTTAAGAAACTGTTTACGAGTTGTATTTAGAAATCTACCAATGTTAGATATGTGTATAATTCCTGTTTTTCAATGCATTTGGGATCTAAGGAAGTGGTTAATTAATATATGTACCTCAAATGCCTTAGGTGGATACCTATTAAAAGGTATACAAAATATAAATAGTGCTGTATATTTTCAAAACTTCTAAATAAACACAAAGAATATATAGGTATACATGTTATAATTTCAAAGTCAACACTAGCACATAAGTTTTTCTTATCTAAATACATACTAGGATACTTCCTATTTCAACACATGCACCTACAGACACATGGCCATGCACATAACTTTGCTTTGTGCCACTTGCAAGGAAGTTAGAATATACAATATTGTACATTGTTTCAACCCAAATCATAATGGAACATTAATGAGGATGACATTAAAACTTTCTCATCTAAAAAATCAAAATACAGGAAGATAATTATTCCACAGATTAAAAACACTGAAGACTGTTGGAAAGTTAAGGTTTAAATCACTCATCCCAGGGATCTTGAAAGATACAGAAGAGAGCGGGACTGGTTGTAAACACTCTGAATGTTCTGTTTGGCAACTGAGACTAGAGCTTTTGTAATCTGACAATTCAGGCCAGAGACTTAGACAATAGATGCTTCGGATTGCAGAGAAATGGTACGGCTGTGGGCAGTTCTCCGCAAGGCGGGGGGCGCCGATGGTGATCTGGATGCCCATCTAGATGGGAGACGGCGATTTGCTGGTCTAGCAGGTCGGGAAAATCCTCTCCCATGTGAGGCTTTTACTGCAGTGGATTCCTAGGAAACAAATGAAGACATTCCTCTCACTATACAGGCACCGACAATGGTCTTAATAGATTATGGATCCCATCTGTGGGATTAAGTACTGGCAAATTCGCAAGTAAGAAAAAGCATTGAAAACTTAAAAAAAAAAAAAAAGTATTTGTCTAATATTTGTGGTCTTCAATGTTTTAATCAAAGCATTCAATTTTAATACGGAATATGACACTTGAAAATCTTGTAAATCTCACATGGACACATTTTAATACAATTGATCTCTATAGAACTAACTGTGAGCTCAGGACTCAAAAATTCAAGTTAAACAATTTCAATATGGGGGAACTACAGTTGTTTCTTAGTGAGATATTAGAATGTTTTAGCGTTATTTAAAAATATTAAGATAGGGACTGGCCCGCAGCTCACTTGAGAGAGTGTGGTGCTGATAACACCAAGGCCACGGGTTCGGATCCTATATAGGGATGGCTGGATAGCTCATTTGGGAGAGCGTGGTGCTGACAACACAAGTCAAGGGTTAAGATCCCCTTACCGGTCATCTTTTAAAAAATAAAAAATAAATAAATAAATAAATAAAAATATAAACATAATTTCTAAGAGAAACTATTCATTTGTGTCAGGTTACTAACACTTTTAGAGGTCATACAAAAGGGACACAAGCCACATTATTTATCTAATGCTATTTTTTTCACTAATAAGCACTATTACTACCTTTCAAAAGTTTAAAAACTATTAAAATACTTTCAAATACAACTATTCCAAATGCTAATAAAGAGTTATTATCTGTGACATTATGATATTTATATTTTGGGTTTCGTCCATGGTTCTGTCTCATGCTACTCTCTGACCTGCCCTCCTTTCACCTGCTCCTTTTTCTCTCCATGGCAGGAAATTCTCTGACCTACCTTAGCTGATTATATGTCATAAGACCCACATTTCAGAAAGGACCCTGTCCCATGCCCGGAGGAAGGAATGCTGCACAGAGAAGCCAAAAAAAAACCTGAACAGGCCCTGTTGAGTTTTCCCGCCCCCTCTGTTAGTGTCAGATTATACCCTTTTTGTCCAATCACATTTGTCCATGCTCCAATCATGCTTTCATAAAAACCCAAGAGCACAGGGTTTGGGGAGATTCTGGACAGCTAAACACATGGAGGTTCTTGCAGGGTGGCGTGCCCAGGGAGGGCATGAAAAGCTCTACACCCTTTCTCCCATGTCTCGTCCTATGCATCTCTTCTTCTGCATCCTTTGTGATATCCTTTATAATAAACTGGTAAACATTAAGCACCTGTTTCCCTGAGTTCTCTGAGCCATTCAAGCAAACTAATTGAACCCAAGGAAAGGATTGTGGGAATCCCGATTTATAGCTGATTAGTCAGAAGTTCCCAAGGCCAGGACTTGCAACTGGCTTCTGGAGTGAGGACAGTTTGAGGACTGAACCCTCACCCTGTGGAACCTGATGCTATCTCTTGGTAGATAGTGTTGGAATTGAATGAGACACCTGGCTGGTGACTGCTGGAGAACTGCTTGCTTGCTTGCTGGTGGAGAGAAACCCCCCCACATTTGGTCACAGAAGTCAGAAGTCAGTCTTCTGTGTTGTTGATTGTGCTGTGAGAGCAGAGGAAAGACTGTGTTTTTTCCCCCTCACTCACTATCTATATTGGGCATCTTCTGATGAGTGAAAACCTTTTCCTTCTCTTTCATTTTCTTCTATCTTTCTTTTTATTTCAATGGAAGAAAAGCATCCTTTGATCATTGTAATTTGAAAAAAATTAAAAGCTTTCATGACACACTTTAGGCCCTTGGTTCTTACCTTCTTAACAAAGCTTGTACTCTTTGATCTGAGATGGGCGGTGAGGACGGCCTCTGTTTCTACTGTTTTAGTCATGGTCTGACAATATCCTGTATTTTCTTTTTTTCTCTCTTTGGAGACACTTTTTAGAATTGCTAACAGGGGGAAAACAAAACAAACCAAAAACAAAACAAAAACCTACTCCTTAGGATCTACAGTAGAGGGCTCCCCTCCTAAACCCCCAATCAATGCAAAAAGGGGAAACATTTAGTACTTTTTCTTATTAGTTAGTGAGAATTTTGGTTGGTTATTGTACACATGTTTCCATATCCCATCTCCAGCTACAGGACCTTCCAGGCATTTATGAGCTCAACTAAAAAGCAGAGAAATACTAAAGCAGGATAATTATTTGTACCTTGTGAAAACTGGCAAGGTTTCTGATAAAATGGGTGAAAACTGATGTTGCAGGGTTTGAAAGCCACATAAAAATAACTTTTTTACACCAGAAGGAGGCAACCTGCATAGCTTTAAACCATGCTTAAAACCATATACACTACATTATGTAAAACTAGGATTTTTGAAGCATTGGTGAATAATAACAATATGTCACTTTGTAACTTTTTGTAAGTTATGTTCTTTAAAAATTATATGCATATAAGAGACTGTTGTATAACTGCTCATTGTAAATACCAATTTGTTTGACCACTTTTTCTCCTGTAACTGACAAAGACTAACTTACACTCTTATAAACAAACAGAAACAAACAAACAAAAAGGATAAGTTTATTTAAATAGCCATTTTGGGGCAACTTCTATGCTAAGAGTATACGCAAATAGAATAACTGTGTTTCCATATACTGATTTTTAGTTTCACAGATAAGAGAATCTACATGGTTCTATTACTGTTTTAAAAGATGTGTTTTTTTTTTTTTTTTTTTTTAAGATGGCGATGGGTCTGGAGCGACCGTGCCAGGAGACAGCATGACCCTGAGAAGTGTGCGCTGTGATACCAGAATACTATTTGCATTTCCAAGAGCAACAAAAAACGAATAAATCTTTGAACAACGAACCTACATCGACAAACAAGCAACAACATGTTCAAGGTTTTAGGGCCGACACAAAAGAAGACTCCCGAGAGCGCCCAAGCCCTGCTGCGGGTTCGAGCGAGCAGCCCGAGACAACAAAGGCCAAGTAAGTCAGCAGAGACGACACAGAAACGGAGTGGAAGGCGCCGGACCGGCCCAACTCTGCGAGCTCTGGGAGTCACCCCCAGTCCAGCCCCACTTGTGGGGCGAAGCCCAACTGCTCCCCACCCGCCTGGCTCCCACCTACCACACCAGGCTAGGTGACTGCAACAGAGCTGCCTCCATTTTCTCGGGTGGGGGCGGAGACAGCCGGCTCAGATCAGGCAGGCCAGCCATCTCTGCTTGGCACGGCTCCTCACTGAGACGTGCCATTTGCTTACCTCGACGTGGGGCACCCCGGGGCCTGTGGACCGGCCTACAATCCCACTCTCTCTGCAGATCTCTGATGGGGCTGGTAGCGTGGGGAGCCCCTGGCCAGCATCGGGAGGGCAGGGAAGAGGAGCCCGCCCAGATGTCTCCCCCCCACCCCCTGGGCTTCGGCCCCAGGTAAACTCCCTGTTTCTGGGAGGCAGATTCGATCTTTGGGATCCTCAGTTTGGAAGAACCCCTAACTGATTTCTGGTGGG
>NW_007726304.1:124488-133476 GCF_000696425.1 Galeopterus variegatus | reverse complement strand
ATGTTCTCACTTATTGGAGGGAGCTAAAGGTGAATGAATCAATTCACACACATACACACACCCACACACACACACACACACACACATACACAAAAACAAAGAAAGAAAGAAAAAAACAAAACAAAAAACCGGGGGGTGGGGAGAGGAATATATAACAACCACAATTTTTTTTTTTTTTGAAGTTCTTACAATAAGAAAATGGAGGGGACACCCCTGGGTGGGAGGGGGAGAGGGAGGAGGGAGGAGGGAGGGAGGTTTCGGTGATGGGACATAATAATCAACTACATTGTATATTGACAAAATAAAAATTCAAAAAAAAATAAAAACCTTCCTTTTTTTAAAAAAAAAAAAAGAAACTTTTCTTTTTTACTGAGTAATATTTATATTTATCCTCTACTTTTCTAGAATAAAATTGAGTAGCCTATTTGTAATAAACTGGCCTGTGAGACTCCACTTTCCTGTTTATTGTTATATAACTTTCAAACTTGAGATCACAACCTTCTATTGCCTCTTAACTATGAGAAACTATTAATTTTTATTCTATCATTGTAATAGAATATTGAATTAAAATTTATTCTCTTTTTTGACATTTAATGCATTTTATATTGTTGACCTGACCTTGTTATAATAAATTCAACAAATAAAATCTGTTCATACACTTTTACATCTGGAAGAAAAAAAAAAAAAAAAAAAACGATGTGTTTAACCCATATTCACATTCATGTGACTAATCCTATAAGAACATGAATCAAATGCAGAAGAGTGACTGAGCCAATCATAGTTAACAACCGAAGTGAAAGGTATTTAAAAAATATTTTCCAAATACATAAAAAAAAACCTTTATAAGAATAAAATTCTGTAAATCAAAAAGTGTACATTCAGAATATTTTTTCAAGAAAGAAACAACAAACATTTGATGTTCTTGAGGTTCTTAAGCCCACTTATTATATTTATCGTATCCCATTGCATAATAAAAAAAAATTATAATGTACTATTCTCAGTCTTAAAAACTACACTTTAAAGTTCGTATTTAGTTATATTTATTCACAAACAAAGGGTCAGAAAGCTAAGAATATGCCAAAACATATGCTTACATTCTATTTATATGAATGGGCAATTGAGTGAACTCAGAGCCATTGCTAAATATGAATGCAGTTCTACCAAAATATGATATTTGCTTTCTCACCTCTGTTATGTTCTTCTGATCTGTTACTTGCTTCACTTGCTGTCCTGCACACATAGCTGTCTTTCGCTGAAACTCTTGTTCCATTTGGAGCATTTCTAAATGTTGACTTAATGTGGCACCACCACTGACATCAGAATTATATTTGGTCCAGTTATGCCAGAAGCATTTAGAATTCTGCAGTGCAGACCCTGCTGATGTCTCATAGGTTTTCAGTAGCTTTTCCACAACACCATAATTTGACTTGGGATCAGCTGACCTCGGTCGGCCAGACAAATTACTTGGTCTCCAGTCATGCTCGTGGAGCCTATTCCGAAAACTGCTAGGACTTACGTGTTCCTGCATCTGTCTGACTAGGCCTATTGTGGATTTCCTGTTGGTATTATCAGGCACATTTTCCATGGGCACAGGCATGTAGGCACTGGTTTTCAGAATACCAGATGCATTGTCACTTTCTGAAATGTTATCTGTATGAATAGGTAAGGTATCACAGGGCTTAAGATCTTCAGATGATTTTGAGTAGTTTTGATTTTGCTGTATTGCATGACAATTTCTATCTGTTCTAAATACAATTCTGTTAAATTCATCAGTCTTTGCTGCCAGCTTTTCATTTCTTGTTGTCCTTTCAAATGCACAACTGAAACTTCGAACTGGGCCACTGTTCTGTGTTACTGAGGAGCTACAGTCATTACTTACATGATTGGGATGAGATTTAGCAGGCTGGTCTGGGATTACCTCATATTTTGGCTTATTGAGGGTAGAGCAAGTTTTCTGAAACAACAAAGTGGAGGGGCTCTTTTCTGCATTTATCCCTGTGTTGCATGACCACATGCTAAGCCCAGCCTCTTCATGATGTGGAGACTTGCTATCCATTCTGACTTCTGGTACCAAAGAGGAAAACATACCATCTTTCAAAGACTTCCCATTGTTTGGACACAGTATCGGCATCTCATGCTGCCTCAAAAGAAAATGAGGATCACAGTTCCTTTCATCTTGAGCCTCACGGACCACCCAGCTATTGTGTTTTAAACTTTCCTTCAACCTTTGTTGCTCAGAATCTGAGCTAGAAAAATTTCGAGAGGTGCTTCTTGGAGGAGGAACTGGTGGAATTTCATTTCTTTGCAAGTCAATTGTATCAGTTCCACATTTTTTCACAGAACTACTTTGGAGCTTGTTGGTACAACTCAGATTCTTTCTACTTTTCTGTTTTTCTTTTTCTAAATTGGCTGGAAGAATGTACTGGCCATTATTGATCATGTGGTGCTCATAAGGCGTATTAACTAAATTTGGCATTTCCTGCAGAAAAGAATCTGACTTCATCCTAAACAATTATAAAACATGGTATATTAGCGATAACTTCATTTAGGAAAAGCTCTTAAAAGAAACCACACCTTAAGCAGTAAATTTCTGCTACATGAAAATTATTACAGGTTGAGCATCCCTAATCCGAAAATCTGAAATCCGAAATGCTTCAGACTTTTTGAGTACCGACATAATGTTCAAAGGAAATGCTCATTGAAGCATTTGGATTTCGAATTTTCAGATTAGGGACTGCGTCACTGGTAAATATTCTGCAAATATTCCAAAATCTGTAAAAATCCAATATCTGAAATACTTCTAGTCCCAAGCATTTTGGATAAGGGATTCTCAACCTGTGTATAATTAAAACACATTGACATAGTTTAAAGATGTATCTAACTGGATTAGTTCAGGTGTATACTCTTCTACTGGCCAAATACTCAAAACGAAAAAGAACTACATTAGAGGATTCTTGTTAATTTATTATGGAGGGTCTACCTTAACTAAACACTAAAAGAGTAAAGTATTCCTAATAATCAAATTACAAAAAGAATTAGAGGGTTTGCTTTAAGAATTAGTGAACAGAGATACATACAATTAAAGTTTTTATCTCTCATCCAAGATAAAAAAAAAATGTCAATAACTCATTAATTCTCACTAACAAAATGTAAGGAGGAAGTAGTTTGGATTCATTAACTAAAAACAACATTCTTTTTTGATTTTCAAGCATAACATGATCATAGATGTACAAGCCTACCTTCTGTGGTTAGACTGCTTTCGAATCTCCTCTTGAAAGTTGCATAATTCTTCACTAACTTTGGCAAGTTCTTCAAGAGCCTTTATACATATAAGTAACAGCACATTAGCACTTTGAAATGTAAATATACCTTTGGAAACATTTCTAGGGCCAATCATATTTACTTACTGTGCTGAGGGTGCCAGAACAGCTCTTGCTGTCTTCCTCAGAAGTCCTCAGGTCAGGCCAGGTCTTGCATTCCTTTTGGTTATCTTTAGCCAAACGATCCATAAACCCTACTTTCAATTTTTTTGTTGCTTTTTCTTCCTTATTCCCTTGATTTCTTTCATTGACTAAGCTCTGCTCTGTTTTATTTTCTTTTTCCAAACAATCCTCGAGATTCATCCATATAAATTCATATTGTCCTGAATTAGAATAATTTGGAGAAAATTCTACCATTTTGTCTTCAATGGCCTTCTCATGATCAAGATCAATGACCTTGGCATGTTCATTCATGTTGATTTTCCTCCGAAGCTTTACTTCCTGGCAAAGCTGTAAGAAAACAAAATTAAAACTTTTTTTTCCTAATTCACATTGTTAATATTCTTGATACTAACCAAACTATTTTGAGTTCTCTTCGCCATATTACTATATATGACCCTTGGTATTAATGCTTACACCTCCAAACAGTGCCTCGAAAATATAGATTAGCTGGAACAAATTTGATGAGTCACAAAGACCACTTTTAACAGAAAGGCAACACATGGATGGTAACATCTATCTTTCTGACTAGAAATTAACTCATTCAAAAATAAAATAAACCTCTATAAATCACCTGAATCAATTACTGGCCATCCTCTCTAATTGCTTTCAGATAGAAGCAAGAGTTTAATGAACATTAAAGTCATGTTTTTTTAAATATATGATTCTACTTGTATGCCAACATTTAACTGTTTAAATAGTTGACAGTCTCATATAATAAGTCAACTCCTTCTGTTTCTTTTAGTGGGTCAAATATGTTGGTGAAGATGTTAGATATTACTGAGACTTTTTTAAC
Organism: Galeopterus variegatus; assembly: GCF_000696425.1. Lineage (NCBI taxonomy): Eukaryota > Metazoa > Chordata > Mammalia > Dermoptera > Cynocephalidae > Galeopterus > Galeopterus variegatus. Next base: position 129,201 of record NW_007726304.1, on the reverse strand, counting down.
ATTAAAGCTATAGATATTCTAAAAAAGTTTCTCATCCAGATTAAAACAAACATGACAATGATCTATGTGATATAATAGAACTCTAGGGCTTTGACTATTTATTAGTCTGTGTTAAAGAGGACCCCAAATTATTTTTTAGTTAAACCTGCAGACAGAAACGCCATCAGCTCACCCCTGAATTCAGGAATAAAGTGGCACTTGCTTTAGGCTTGAGTCTTGAAAAAGCTTGTCAAATTTTCAAAGAGATTGTCAGACAACTACTAAAGGAAACCACTCTACATTTTACAGCCATGATCAATAGCTGCACTACATTATTCAAAGGATGTAATAACAGATTTACTGCTGCTCAGTATTTACCGAAAACTCAGTTGAGAGATGCACAATACATAGTTGATACCTGAAAGACATATGGTGCATTTATTTCCCTAATACTTATATATTTATAAGTATTCATTGCATAAAGTCAGGATAGCCTCAAAATGCAGCCACGAATCAAATCAATTGTTCTATTCTCTGTAACAGTATTCGTACTGAACTGCTGTTGACACTATGATTTGGGTTGACCTTGAGGAATATTATAAGAAGGGACCCTAAAAAGTGCCATGTTAAATCTAAGTTGGCTGTTGGTGACACTGTCCTCTTTTTAAGGAACCATCAGTGAAAATAAAATTGCTTTCATTTGAAAACCAGGGAAAACCATTTCTGGGGAGTAGGTTTGCTTTTTCTGAATATTGAGAAATAAGTACCTAATAAGTTTTGTGTTACTAGAAAGATACACTCACTACTGCATTTCACATATGATCCTTCCTTCTATTTATCACCTTTCTTTTTTTTTTTTTTGCATTCTTTACCTTATATGTAATTTGATGCCATCTTAAATTCTCTTGGGGACATAGGTGAGGTATGAATAAACAAATAACATAATATTATTGATGGGAAACCACTCATTTTGAATGAGGAAATCTGTGTTACCTGGTACTCAGCCCTTGTCAATGGTTATCTGATCATTCTACCAAAGCATACAAGCAAAAGATTGCAATGTGAAAATAAAAAAAAAAAAAATTCCCAGGTCTATAAACTCTACCCAGAGTTTTTATCTGAATTATTCCAAGTTTCAAATGATCCAAGTATGTACATCTTGGTTTTACAATAGCAAATGCAATGATTGTGTATAGTGGCTGAACAGAGAATCATGAGCATGTTAACACCCAATGCTTAAACCTCTAATTGGATGATATTATCACTTGAAATCACTGAAGTTATATGTGTGCACTTGGGAATCTATAATCCTTTAGTACATGGCTTAATAATTTGCGTCTGATTTAATACACAGAGGTTAGTGATAAATGTTAAACAAGTAACAGTCTTATGTTTGTGGCATGAGATTTTTCCAAGTGTTTGTTTCTTAATTTTTAAAAAATGGTCTTGATTCTCTGTGACATGTAAAGATACTTTTCTCTTGTTTTTCTCCACCTTTTTATCCCTAGCTTTGTGGCCTGTAAGAAGGTACCTTTTATACTTGTTTTGGTGCATATACTAATGCGTGTCTGTGTGTGTGTGCGTGTGTGTTTGTGTGTGTAAGATAAGGGGAAACAATGCTGGTATTCAGGTATTGAAAGCATCTATGGGCATTCTGTGTAAGTATATTATCTAAACATTCTGACAGCTATGTAGCTGTATGGCACAAACAGCAAGACATAAACAGCACCACAGCTACTCTCTAAAATGAAGAAAAAAATATTATAGTCATTCTGTCTTCCTCATGCAGAAAGGAACAGTATTTCTATGAGCTGTAACCCTATGTTTAATGCCTGCTAATTGATAAGGCTAATATTAACTATATAAGGAGTCTATAGAGTTGTCAGAATTATTGGACAATAAAGAAATTTAACCAGAAAGCAGATTGTTTTAGCTACATGTCTTAAACATGTATAGTATACAGGTCTATACTACTCCTCCATTCTTTAATTACTTTGCTTGGATGCTAGAATTATCTGAGATTGTTACCAACTGGGTCCCCCAAACCTTTGGCAGCCAATACCATGGCCCATGCCTACAGGTCAGTTTCTGATTGGAGTTTTTGATTCTGATTTGACCTAGACATCTCCTTGTTGATCCAATCTGAGTCTCTGGGTGCAAGAGTTAAGGAAGCAAGGAAAACACATTTTCCAAACTATAGAGGGATCAGAAGTAGATTCTCCTTTCAATTTCTAATCATATAATATATTCTTGCCTACTTAGCTCTATTTTAGAGGAAGGGTTTAACAGCTACCCTTCCTTATTTTTCCTATTAGCATGTCAATTTGTATATATTCACAACCATTACATGGCTGTTAATTAGAAAAATGTTTGTACCATAAACACTTAAAGCACTTATTTTTATTGCCTGCAAATAAAGGCCAAGGTGTATGTTAAAATAACCACCTTGCTAATGTCCACCGAACCATGTAAGTCATTACTATGGATGTTACCAGAAGAACGCTCAAGACAAGTATAAATAATTTCCAGCTTGAGCAGGCTTGAATATACACCAATGCAAATACTTAAAAGAAATATTCCAGGCCCAACAGGCTGAAGTACGGTTAATGAGAATAAAATGACTATTTGTCTCAGAGTTGTGACATGTCATTTTTTATAACCCATTCTCTAATAAATGTGCCAATAAATGTGGCACATCTTGCCAGAATAAATCTCATGTCCACTGCCATTTTCGTTTGATATATGACATTCCTTTTGATTATACTGAGTTATCTGATATGCAATTTCCTTTAGTAGACATTATTCATTAATCATCTCAGGAAAGATCTATATTCTAATGCCCAATTGTAATTTTGCTAATATACGTCCCGCCAGTTATGTCTCTCTTGCATTTTCCTTCTGGGCCCTGGTATTTAAAAACTCATGCAAAATACATAGCTTACTTTTGATACCAATGTTATCTAGCCAGAAAATAATAAATTGATACATCTTATAGTGACATTTCAAGTTCTTAATTTTCATGCAATGCTATAAAATAAGCTTAGTCCCTAAGATAGCATTGGGTAAAGATATGCTATTTTTGGTCTAGTAAATGTCACTGAGACATGCATATCCTAAGGGGAATAAGAAAAATAAAAATAGAATTTTTATTCTGAGCTTTAAGTTTATAATATATCCCAAACAAATCAACTTGTACCTCTTCAATCTTCTTCTGCATGATCTTCCATTGACTTTCCCATTCCTTTCTTTCATTGTCAAACTGGTCCAGTAATTCCATCTTTTCCTTGTGCCAGTTAGTCTCTGTGTTCTCCCACTGCTTATGTAGGTCCATGGCAACCGTGTGAGTGTCAGCGAAGTGTTTCTGCTTATCTCTGCTTTCTCTTAACTGTTTCTTGGAAGCTTGGAGTTGTTTTATTTGAAGTAGTCTCACTTATCTTTAAAATAAAGCCTAATATAAACATAAGAGAAAGTTCCAAATTCATGTGCTTTCTGAAAACATATCTTATCATTTTTGTCAAGAGCCATCGATAAAAACAAATTACAGGAAAATTGGACTTAAAAGAAGAGAAGAAATGGCAACAACCTGCTTAAGAAGAAACCAACACAGTCAGTAAAGTAGAAAGTATTGTCCAAGGTATTTTTTCCCTTTCTGAGACCAGACAGCAAAATTATAGTGGTTAAATGCACATGTGAGATATAAATATTCCTTTAACCTTTTCATCTAAAAATAGAATTTTTAATGAATATGTAAGAGTGGAAGTATGAAATTCAACTCTATGGTCACATCTACACAACTGTGGCAGATTCACTACAATAGAACTACTGTTTCTCCTCTGATGCAACCTGATTATATATTTCTGTGACTTACAGTCCTGAGCCAGAGCTGAACTACACTCTCAATTCTATATTCAGAGATCAAGCCCATGCCAAATGTGATTACTGTATCAACCATAGTTGGTAGCCAACTTCTTCTTTCAGCAAGAAACCAACCTAACTTATTTTTTTTAAAAATCATTATTTTACTTTATCAAGTAAAACCTAAAAGCATCAAAACTGTCCCATGAGACATATATTAAAATTTATCTATGCTCTCTTTTCCCTGTAATAGCAAGAGACTATATACCACAATCCATTTAGGATAAATGAATACAGAGAATTGAAGAAAACATCTTGCTCAGTTTGCAGGGAATCCTCTCTTACATTAAGTAGTGACTGAAATAATTAGATTTCTAGCATTCAGGGTATGTGTACTGAGGGTTTGAAGACACAATTTAAAATACCAGATATATAAGTCTGTTAAAAGTCATCTAAATGTTCTGAGATTCAGTTTATTTATATTAAAATGGGGACAGTCACATAATTAAAGATTAAATGATGCTGAATGCAAAGTGGTTTGAGAAATTTTTTAAAATGCTATTTTTTGCTTTACATGATTTTTCTTTGACTTCAATTGAAAATATTTTTTTGTTCTTTCTTTTTTTATCTTTTTGGCAACTGGCTGGCAAGTGGACCAGAACCCTTGATGTTGGTATTATAACATTACACTCTAACCAAGGTAGCTAACAGGCCAGCCCCAAAATAACTTTTATTAATAAAATCATATACCTTTTCTAGTGGGTAGAAAAGCATATTTAAAATGTCTGAATCTCTGTTTAAGATAATTATGCCTATAAGAATTCTTTTTTTTTTTTTTTTTTTTTTTTTTTTTCCGTGTCCGGCAACGGACCCCAACCC
>NW_007726304.1:64421-123488 GCF_000696425.1 Galeopterus variegatus | reverse complement strand
GGATCCGAACCCTCGGCGGGAGCGCCACCGCGCTTCCCAAGCGGCGCACTAGCGCAGTGCGCCACCGGGCCGGCCCTATAAGAATTCTGACTCTTCTGTTTACTAGGCCATTACCCAAATGCTGTAACTTAACACTGGCAGCTTATGTTAAATACGGACAAAATTCCCAATAGTCGATAGCTTCGTGGGTACTGGCATGTTAGAATTAAGCCTACATAACCAGGCAGCAAGCACTGATTTATAAATATAAATATAAGATGAACATAGAACACTAATTTCATTTTTGTCAGACTGTTCTAAATATACATATCTGAGTGGTAAAGAGTTTTGAATATATGTGTTTTTAAGCTGTAATCTATCAATGAATTATAATAGACCAATAAGGATAAGAAATGCTAGCTAGATATGCAGGGCTCCACCTTCAAAAACTCCAATAATATTGAGATCTACATTCTTCTTCTTCATTTGCTAAAGATGCCTTGATAATGTTTACCTATTTCTTTGGCACTAAATATTATGATTAATACAGTCAAGAAAAATAAGTAATTTCAGATTAAGTTATAAAGATGCCATCATGTTTCATTTTATCCACTTAGCCATGCTATATTTCTAATCTCATTGTCCATCCCTCTATGACTCTTCCTTTCTTTTGCTACCCTCCACACCTACAGGACAGTAACCACAGGTACTTGTCATAGCAAAATGTCAATGAAGACCTAACCAAATGAAGATAGTAAAGAATACACAGGATTTTTGTTTTCTTTTGTTTAATCTAACTTTCATCGGTCTGTGTTACCTAGTAATCTTTTAGGTTCATCTAACAACTAATCACAGGAAATGCCGACAGTGCTTATTTTGAAACTGGCAGACTGCTTTAAAACTATATGTAATTAACTGTGAGCTAAAACTGTCTTGCTGACTTAAAGGAATTTACCATTGGAACTTCTTTGGAAGAGTGGAGTGGTTTGAGATATTAAGAGATAGCTGCAGATTTAACCAAAGAAGTTATAAAAAGGGAGAAGACTAATTTCAAGCTACCTGGTGCTATGAAAATTCGATGTTTTATCTCAACTGTCTTTAAAGACTGGGAATGTTTAGAAATCATCATCAAAAAGTTTTTCCTATAAACATGTAGCAAATAGCTCCAATTTTTCATTCTATTCCTAACTCTTCTTGAACCACTTCCACATCAGAGTTAAAAAGGTGCCAAACCTTTCTCTTTTTTACCTATCAGAAGAACATCCAAGAATATTCTAAATCAATCTTGTTTCTGTTGACAGGACTATATCTGAACCCAGGGAAAGTTACTGAAGCAGACTGAATCCTACACTTATTTGCAAAGAGCCAAACTCATCATTTAGCATGGAGAAGGGCCAATCAACAGAGCTTTTTCCCCTTTCCAGGGCCAGAGAAATTCCTAGTCCCAGGAAATGTAATGGTTATGGATCAAAGACAAGCCTTTGCAAGAAAATGTCTATAGAGAAATTTATGTGCCAATTTTTGTGGGAGGATTTAGTTAGCCTTCCTAGCATCTCTGTCTTGTTATAAATATAAATATCAAATGTAATATGCCTGAATATATTGCTTCCTCCTCTTAAAGTGGTGGGCCACAGAATTGTTTCTAGGATTAAGTGAGCAAGAGAGTGAGTGCTTAACACAAGAGCCTAAGCACTGTTTTGGATCATAGTGAATGCTTGATAAATGCCTGTTTTGGTTTCTTCCTTCTGTCCTTCTCTCCCTCTCTCTTCTTTCTTGTCTTCCTTCCCTTTCATTCCCTCCCTCCCTCCTCCTTTCTCTGAAATAAACTAATCAGTTTGAAATTTATTTAGTTAGAAAATTGGCAGAAGCAGCTCTAATTTTGTGAGTTCTCATATTCTCCATGAGTTTCCTTTGCCTTCTATATTTTCAAGTATTTTAAGGACACATATCAAAAATATTTAGAAAAAAAATTTTATTGTTAGTAAAAATTGGAATAAATCTTATACAAAACTGCTTTTGTTATAATTCTAACTTAAATATTTTTAAAAAGTTAAAAAGTCAAAGTAAAGGGGCAACTTTGTAAGGACAGAACGTTCTATAATGAGATGTTATGGGGTAAAGTGATTTAGCAGATTCAAAAACTCAATTTCAGTGTTCTCTACTGAGGCAAATATAAAAGTTCTCTTTGTTCCCAGTTGTCACTCTTGTTCTCCCACAGATATTGGCATCTATGTGGGAGAGAAGGAAGGATTTCTATGTACATCCCTTGCCCCCCATTTTTCTGTGGCTTTCCATTTCATTTCATTCCTTCCAGAATTTCAGAAAGAATAAAAATTTGTTAGAGCAAATATAAAAGGACAGAGTGAGATAAATTATTTAGTCATGCTCATGTTCGTCCCCCAACAACTCTAAGCTAAACATTACATAATCCTTTTTAATCTACTTCCCCTCCCCAAGGCTGGAAGCCGGAATCGTAGAGTTGTGAGTGGGTTGCGTAAGCATGGTCACGGGAGGCAAACAGTTCTGCTAACCTTCCGGTCCTACCAGTAAGCAAAATTTAAGGGTAACACAGGGGTCTCACAATACATTACTTTCATCCCCCAAATTAGCCTCAGTTTGGTCATGGTGACACTTCTTTATCTGAGAAGAGCTTATTCATACTACACGTTGGTCATTACCATTTCACCCTCCATCTTGCCTGTTGAAAACTGGATTTTAGCCAAACAAACTAAACAGTGTTAGAAGAGGTTACTCCATGCTCTTCTGTCTTTTGAGATTTTTGTTTAGAGTACTTATTTCTTGCTCTCCTATTTCTTTTTTCTAAACATATTATTTTTCTTAAAATTGAAAATTTTTCTTTTATAAGAGGTTACATATTGAAGTAGGAATGCCCACACAGGAGGTACTGCCAATCTCACAATTCCTAGAAGAATCATTTGGCCTGAAGATGCTCTGCTTCTGGTTAACTTTAAGGGACTAGGAAATTCCCATGTCTATACCTACCAGAGTAATGCACCATTTGTGTCCTAAATTCCTCAGCCTTTTCTCAAGGCTAATATAAATCAATTGCATCATTTCAACTAATTAATAGATCTCATTCCTCCCCCATTGTTCACTTGCAAATGCATCTTTCCAAAGACCAAAATGATCAGATTTTGTTGCAGGGTAAAAGAAAATTTTTTTTACTGCTGTTTATTGATATTTCAGCACGTTCCTCATGTTCCAGCAAGAATCAAAGAGACACTAGAACATGCAATTCTGAAGAAATCAACTTTGCCTTCTTATTTAATTGCCCTCACCTTCCTTGTTTTCTCTCCAGTTATTTACTCAAACTAGAAAACATCCAAGCTACAGGCACACTAATCTTCTCTTATAAAATATAAGCTTTGAACAAAACTTTTGGCTTGGGCAAACAAATGTCTAAAATTAACCACCTTGAACAGAAGACGGAGTTGTAAGGTTCCCTCCTGACTGTAAATTATCCTATTTTGAATGGCACGGAAGTCAATTCAAATTACAGAAACACTTATCCTGCAGTGAGTACACCATCACCTTGGATGAAACTACATTTATTTATTCCTCTTTGCAAATTTCAAATACCAGCAATCTCAAGGGTTGTGAACTTTAATTTGCAGAAGTTAAAAAGTCTTCATCCTAATAAAAATTGAATTCTAATAAGTTTATTTAGTAAAATTCCATGGTGAGCAAAGTGCTTTTTGAACTACTGAGAAGCAGTGTTTGAAAAACAGTCTCACAGAACGGATGGCACTGTCAGTCCAGAGTTGGGAAATCCACCCTCAGCAGCTGAAAGGCCTCTTCCCAGAGTCAGTACAATCCGTTATGCACCCCGCCCACTGTTTTTAAGCCCCACACAGACACCAGCACAAGCAGATGTTGAAATCACCCTCCACTTAAACAGCATCCATAGTTTAAAACATCTCAGCAGCAGCCCCTCTATGTCTTGCCATAATTACTCACTTACTAAACTGGCCAGAAAGAAACATACCTTTTTGAACTGGGGCGAAATCCTATGGATGTTTGACCACTGGCCAATCTAGCAATGGAAGGAAGTACAGTGCATTGCTAGTTGTCTTAAAGAAAAGTCTCAGCTCGGTGAATCTTGATTCTTTACAAGAAAAAGGAATGCAGAATAAGTCCAACCATTCCACAGAGCAGTACTGACACGTCTCTTTGAAACCTTCACCACTTTCCCAAATCAAGAGGCTGCTCAGCTCAGTGTCACAGCAGCAGCTGAGACCACTGTGACGTCAGTGACTTGGAGGCAGCCGTTAAGCCACCTCTTCCAACCAGAGCTCTGTAACTTTAGAGCAGCTCCCACTCTGGGTAAACAACTCCAGGTCCAGAACATTTTTAGCTTTTATAATGGAGCCCAGTATTTTCAAACTTGCCAAAAGAGCTGGTTGTTAATATCACACGATGACAATGGCCAACTTTAGATTTCTTTGAATAGGAAAAGTGAACTCATTTTTCATAGGCAGGAATTATCCCTCTCCTTGCATACCTCTCTCTTTTCCCTTCTCAGCTAATGTCAGGTTGCACTTTTCAGTGCCTTTAGAAGTTTGTGTCTGGATGTGGCAGAGCAGCATGTGTAGCAGATATATATATATATACACATATAATCTCAAAAGGTCTGTGAAAACTTATTGAACTTCTGTTCTTAAATAAAATAGAAATGGGACATATATAAAGACCAACCTCATTGCTCTGTGATTTTTATCGTAGTACGTAGCCTATACCTACAATGATAGTGATGTCTTTAAGTTAGAGGATATCAGAGCCCAAGGGAAAGGACAATACTTCTTCTAAAGGGAGAGAAAAAACAAACAAACAAACAAAAAAACCCAAGATATCTAGGAGCTTGTCTCAGTTAAGGTGTACTGTAGCCCAAACAGGAAAACAAAGCAGCCCAAGTATATGGAAAAGCTCCTTACCCCACCATCAAATCGGCCTATCCTGTCTAGGACACCTTGCCTCCCCAGCAACATTTCTGGGGTTTTGTGGCCTTGTATACACATACATCTGATGATGATTGATTTAAATTAGTCATAGAAATTCTCTAGAGCATTTTTGTGTCTAATTCAGCAAATAAGCTAGATTAAAGTTTAAATAATAAGATCTTATTCTCAAGTCTGAAGATCTTCCCCGGTGTGGCCTTTAAAGCATTACATATTCACTTTCACGTTACTTTTCCCTGCTTCCAGATAAATATTTCATAGGGAGCTGAAAAGTTTAATATTAGTAACCTGCTCACAGTAGGGCAATTAAATGAAATCTTACCATGTGTTTGGAAAGCCTGACATCATAATCTTAACAGTAGTAACAACAACAATAATAGTTATAGTACTAGTGATTATTCATTGAGGGGCAACTCTCTGCAAGGATCTGTGCTAAGTGCTTCAAATAGATCTTTATCTCAGTTCACCCTCACCGCAACTGTGCCTGCAGATATTAGTAACCTGATCTTACTGTATAACCATGGCTTGAAGAGGTAAAGTATCTTGCCAAAGTTCACAGACACGTGGCAATGTGGAGGAGTAGGATTTTGAACTGGTTTCCCTAATTGGAGACCCTGGAATTTTGTCACAGAGTCTAGGTTTCAGTTCTACTGCTACCATATATCTGTGTAATCTTGGGGACTCTGTTTCTTCCTTAAAGGGATGATTATATTTACTTCGTGAGATTGTAAAAATATGAGGGAATACATACAGTGCCAGGCACACAATAAATGTTAGCTCATGTCTGCCTCCCTCCTCATAAAGATAGGAGATCCTAGGAGGCAGATGAAAGAGGGATTTGCCCCAAAGCTTCAACTCATAATTATCTAATAACATCACTTCCTCTATTCTCTCTTCTACTCCAAACTTCTTAATTTCTGTGTCCTTTTAAAATAAGAGTACAACTGTTTTCCAAATGCTATCAGAAATTCAGATAGTATATGGAGAAATTATGTTGGGTTTTTCTTCATACTGTCACTAAACAGCACTCATTTCAAAACTCTTTTTCATGGATGTCCCAGTAATTATTTATCGGAGGTGCTTCATCTGCTTCTTGTCATGGTAAAGCTGATCTTAAATTGTACATAGAATCAAAAACTAGCCAAAGACGTTGATGAAATTCACTCCAAGTTTACCAGTTATTCTAGTATTTATCACACCTTTCTGGTGAACTTTTAAAAATAAAAAATAAAAAATAAAGGGGGCCGGCCCGGTGGCGCAGTGCTACAGTGCGCCACTTGGGAGCACTGTGGCGCTCCCGCCGAGGGTTCGGATCCCACATACAGACCAGCCGCTCACTGGCTGAGCGAGGTGCGGGCACGACACCTAGGGTTGCGATCCCGTTGCCGGTCCCGGTCCGGTACGGGCTCGACACTGAGGGTTGCGATCCGTTGCCGGTCACGAAAAAAGACAAAAAGGAAAAAAATTAAAAATTAAAAATTAAAATAAAAATATATTTTCTATAATTTCCATGCCATATTTTGTACTCAGAAGACACACAGTAACTTAACTAGATGATAGGCTATGAAGGCAACAAATATTCAGGACAGTTTTTGAACTTTCCCCTGAAAACTTTTATTTTAAGAACATTTTAAGAACAAATCCTACAGTTATGTACATGAAATTAATGGATTTAAAAGACTTATGTTGGTGTACTCAGCCTGACAGTGGATATTCAGACATCTTGGACTGCCTGACATTTACAAGCAGGTGTCAGAATGGCTGAAAACCTTATGGAAAAAATGCAATTTATGTGTAATCCTGGTTACTTGTAAACCACTGGAATATTTAAACCCTTAAATATGAAATTCACCTACATTATTTCTCTGTGTTTTGGAAAGAACTACAACATTCATTCCTGATAACATACTAATCCTATTTCAATGTGTAACAGATATGTAAAGAAATGTTTTTAGACATTAAGAAATAATACTTAATGGAAACTAAATGTAGAAACACTGGCTGCTGTCAAGAAACAAAAAAGAAAATTCTGAAAAGCATTCGAAAAGATCTATACTAATAATATTAAGCCACAAATTAAAAATTTTGGAAAGAGTGAAATAGGGCTCTTGAGTGCATAAATGTCACTAGCAGGTGTTTCTAGACTTATAGAATTTTAGAGCCAAAAAGAACCTCTGAAGTCATCTAGCTAACCGTCTCATTCTACAGCTGATGTGAAGTCATCTGCTCAAGGTCACTAAGCCACTTACTAGACATGCCAGTACAGAATACAGGACTTCTCATTCCTGATGAATTTCCTTGAGGTTTAAAATTCCAAGTTCAAGGGAAGGGAATCAAGTCCAGGGATAAGAGTGTTGGCCATGAGAGGTAAGTGAGAGGTTGATTTCTGGCTTTATCAAATTTTAAATTTGGTTTCTCATCTTCCAAGTATGACTTAAGAGTCATATAGCAGAGTATTTATTTTGATTACTATTTATCTAAACATACTTGTGTCCTTAGCTAATATAAATTCTGGGTCAAAGTACAAAGACAAACGGATTTTAACTTAGTTGAAAAAATCTGGGGATAAGCACAGCAACATGGTCTCAAGGATGACGGTACATATTTAATCTATAGTTTTGTCTGAAGGATGAAACTGAAGCATCACAAAGCTGATATGTATTTAATATGTTTATGCTATGACAACCCTGGTTGGTATGAGACTGGGTGGCTTCTGTTTTTCTACTCGTATAGTTTTTCAGTCACTCTTCCTTTACCCTTTAAACATATTTAACAGTAAAAGGGGTATTTTTTTTTTCTATTTTCATTGGAAAGAAGACAGGAAAAGTTGGAAAAGAAAATGATTTTGAAAAACTGAACTTATTCCTATGCATGTTAAAGGTCAGAGGCTATTATAGATGACATATTTTAAGTAATCCTTCCTTTTGGAATAATGTCTGCCCTTTGCAATTTTCAAAGTACTTTAAGATACATGATCTCAGTTGTTTAGCAGAAATCTTGAATCTTAAATTATCTTAAATTCCTAAGGAAAGGTCTTGAGCACTTCACTTATATTCCATTTAACAACTATCTGTGAGCATCAACTCTATGCCTGGTTAGACCACAAGGATTTGAAGACAAATCCTGTGCTCAAGAACACTAGGATTGTCTACAAGGATTCAAGAAGAATAAAGCGAATTCCTCAACTATGAAGATTCCCTGAAATGTGACCCGCAGCATGACTGCTCACACCCTAAGTAGCCCATTATCTTGAAATAAATTTACAAACAAATTTGGAGATCCTTTCCTAATAGTACCCACACACAGCATTCCACCAAGAGAATCACAGTTCAGTGTTACTCTCAGCCCCAGCTGCACATGAAATCACTCAGAGAAATATGTATATATATGTATACTGGAACTTTTCCCCATACTTTTTGAATCAGACCATCCAGTGGTGAGTCCAGGCTTCTGAATTTTATAAAGTCCCACAGCGGATTCTGTCAAATTTGGTCCTGTATTATTTGAGTCCTAGAATGTAGAGTTTCCAACTGTGTTAATCAAATATAATTTTGATACTTCTAAGGCTCTTTTTAGGGTTATAAAATTATGTGGGTTCCATACAGGTATTTATTATCCATGAAAGTTACATATTTAAATTATTGTGTTCCAGCTAATGTACTATTTCCCAGTGCTGGATGTTTTTCCCTAGGATCATGGGATGCTGGCTCTTTCTTCTATTCTGAGAGCTGGTGACATGTCAACAGATTTTTTAGCCAAGTAGATCCGTCATGGGGCTTATGTACAAGAATTTCCAGATGACAGAAATATTCAAAAGAAACAGTTTTGAACTATCTGTTCTTTTAAAGCATTGGTCCAAATTCTGAACAAAACAATAACATATTTGAGAAATGTGGGCTCTTTAAAACTAGAGACAGACCTTGCTTAGATTTTTCAAATTTGTGTTTAGCATCTTATTATATTATTTACAGATTCTTGACTTGGGAGATGTTGATTATGATGAGAATAAAATTGAAATAATAAAGAGACTGTTCTAGAGCTACCTCTTACTCAGGGGCCAGAAAAGAGCCCTGGAAAGGCTGGTCCACCACAAGAGGGACACCCTGAGTCATTTTTCTCTGCTAGGAAGTTCCAGCAGTAAAGCATGGCTAAGAGAGGCCATTTAGTGAGTATGATTTGAAGGACACAGAAATTAATCCATACTCCCTCAGATAGTTACTAGCCCACTTATATCTTCTACCGGAAACATTAGATTTATCGCTACTGGGTGATAGCATTATATTTCCAGTAACTGTCTATTAAAATGCCCGTGATAGAGGAATCAATTACTTGCTAGTCACACATTGGCACAGAAAACAACAGCCAGCACATAAAAATGATGGGAAGAAACAAGTAAGCTTTGAATAGAGGTTGGGAAAGTTACCTGTTTCATTCATGGGGCATGGAGTGGGGAAGTAGAGGGAAGATCTGAAAGGGAAATTGCATGAGCAGGTGCTAGATTTTAAGCACTCAGTCTCAGGTGAAAAGAAATGTCAAATCATAATGTGAGATGGCTTATGGTAAAGGATCTAGAGGTGAGGGTACATACAGGTAGAGAAGCCCAATGGCAACTTCAGTGTTGCCTCCAGGCTCACTCTAATCAGAAGACTTTAGCGGAGCCAGCCAGACTCATTCTCTACGGCCGAGGTCCCTCAGCAAGTCCACAGGAGCCTTTGAACACAATACATTGATGGGTGGTTTCCCCATGAACATTTAAAAATCTATAAAGGAAAAGGGGATAGGAACAGAGAGTTGTGAAATGGTGGTTTCTTATAGGGAGAAAGATATTCAAGTGCAGGAAAGAAGCAGTAGGTATTTAATACATACCAAAAAGCATCTGTGCCTGGCCTTTACACTATATTCTGTTGTTGTCAATGCTATTGATATCTTTCGCACAATAAGCTTCCTATAATCTCACTCTGTTATCCAACTATTTTGAATCCACTTTACTTCTTTGAATCTACTTACTTTCTGCAAATGTCAGTAACTTCAAACAAATAGCTACTTCTGAATCAATTACATTTCCTCTAAAGTGAGGAGTATGACCAGAGCCTTGAGTTTCTCCTGGAGAGTTTTCTCACCCCAAGATTTACAAAGTCCAAGGCTGAGGGATCCACACTTTCCTTCACCTACCTCCTCCTGGCTGTTTCATTGTGGCATTTCCCACTAGATGAAATCTAAGCATGTTAGAGTAACGCTAAGACCCTCCATGCAGTGGCCCCAGAGCATCAGCAGATACACATTCCCTTTCCGATCAAGGTGCTCAGATTCCTAGGAGTCACCTAGGAATAATTTTGGTAACTTGTCATGTTGAAACCCTCCCCCTGAAGTTCTAAATAACTGATCTTGGCCAATACATAGGATATTCTATTTAAAAAGTCTAACTATTTTATCTGTACTAAAGGAATGACATAAAAAGTGAAAAAATTGTACATGTTCATGAAAAAGAGGAGGGAATTATAAACTGCACACTAAACTGAGTTTTACAACTTTAAGAAATAAGATTGTAGAAGGTTTTCTTGTTTGTTTGTTTGTTTGTTTTTAAGCTCTTAAATTATCTTCCCTTACCCATTCGAAACAAGTGGGTAATCTGATGAGCTTGTTTTTGCCCCTCACACTGTCTTAATGTTCAATTGCAAAGAGAGGTTAAGGCAGGTACTTTTGACATGAACTTAAAGAGCTGACTTTAAAGGTACATTATTTGGACAACATCAGAAAGGAGCGATGTTGTTTCCCAGCCTTTGATAACCACTTATGCATCTTGTTTGTTAACACAGATTATAAAAGCAGCTCAACTCAAAATATTCAGAAGAGACTACAGAAAATAAACATGTAAAGCACACTTTTCCAGAATCAATTATTTTTTTTCCAGGGCTCCATCTCTGGAGTATGCAGGATATTAAAGCTCTTCAAATAGGCAAGAAATCACACCATTCCTGAATACTTCAAGGTGGTTTGGCACTTCTTTGATAAATGAGTGCGTGTTCTAATCTTTTCTGAAAGATTCTAATTTTTAAATTAGGGTAATGCTCCACTGTATTCTTTATTTAATATTTATTTTGATACATGATAAAAACCATGATAAATTATTTACTTAACATATCTAAAATTATACTGATAATTTAAGAGAAAAATAATCAAAGCATAGGCAAAATGTTATGATTTGAGTTTGAAATACCCAGAAATTTGGGTTAGCAACATTAAAAAAAATTCTAAAGTATATATCAATAAAATTATATAAACATTTTTGAAAAGGCTGAATTATTGCTAAAAAACACTGATTATATATTCTTACATCATATAAATTTTAGGAATTCATAAAAGCTAGGAATTTTATTTTCAGATGTTGGGTTTTAGTGGTGCCCTATTTTGAAAAATAGCTACAGGAAAACATATACAATCATGAACTAAAAAAACCTTTTATAATTGTAACGATAAAATTGAATTATCAGGAAATGTCAATAGATTTAAGTTTATTAAACATAAACATCTGAGATATAAGATGGGGCTCTTTAGGACAAACACATCCTGGCTTAACAGTGGGCAGTGCAGAGTGGAGATTTCTGAGGTTTCTCCTTATTTCTAAAGAGGCAAGTGTTATATGTGCTGCTCTTATTCTTGATCAAATGGATTGCAAAAGTACTTAAAAAGTTTTTCCTGGAATTGTCTAAAAATCACCCAAAACTTCACTAAGACAGCCACAAATTAGAACTGACAGTGAGTAAATACACCTTTAAGCAGAGAAGGCAAGGATGAAAATGTATTTATTAAGCTACATGGAAAGGACCTTTAGAGATGCTATGATTTTGCACACACTTTCAGAATGGCTAACATGAAACACAGACACCACTACTTTCCCCTCTCCCAACTGTTTAGAATCATTTAAGATGTTTACCACATTAATTACTATAATTACAAAGGTTTTCCTGATATGTCCAGGCCATAAAGCATGCTTAGTTTGTATTAGTTTCCCTCAAATTCCATAAGTAGGCTGCTGTGAATATCAGAATCTACCTTGAAATGTCAGTTTCATCAAACAATGTACACAATCACTTAACCTATCCAAAACCAGATCAAAATTATAAGCATAGAATCAAAACTATCTTTCATTAGACCTACTTGGTTTATAACTAGGATTTAAGCAGTTGTATCTTCATGCATGCTGTTTTTGAACTGTACCAAATCCCAGCAGTTTAATAAACAGTCAACTTTTCTTATTTTCTGATACTGTCCTCCACCATTTTCTCTTCAACCTCTACATTCAATCAGGGCATCTGACCCAAGCAAAGCGTGACTCTACCAGATGAAATGGGGTTGTAGTTCAATGAGAATGTAGCTACAAACACTGCACGAATACTTGGAGTTATGCCTGAGCTACCAAATTGACATTCCAAACTTCACTGGCAGCTGATTAAATAACCATTACCCACTCTACCACACGAATTGAAGTGAAAATTGTGGAATGCAGGCCAATACACATTCCAGGCTGAGCACTCGATTTTTCTTTATTTTATGAGTTTGAGTCAGTTATGCTTAAAAATAGCCAACTGAATTCCTGTTTTTCTTAAATCTAGGCAAATTAACAAAGACTCTCCTTCCTATGGCCAAGAATGTACACGCAAGAGAATTTTCTACAATAAAGTTTGCTTTTTTGACTTTATTTTTAGTGTGATGTTTAAATAGCACAGCTTCAAAGGTGCAAAGAGAAGATCCCTTGTCCCAAAAAGTAGGGGACTTTGCTGTTTTGGTGAACAAAGAAGTCTGCATATTCCTCTTTCAGAACTGGCAAAATAAAACAAAAATAATGCAAACTGCAGGATTAAAGTGGAGGAAGGAGATGCTGGGACTCTCTTTCTGAGGTCTTGGGCACCATCTTTGTTAATTCCTCTTCCTAAGTCTAGTTCTGTGATATAAGAGAGAGATGCACCCTAGATACTGGGTGCCCAAAGAAAAGGTTACTTTATGACTGCAGGTAGTTTGCTGAGAACACCTCCCCCCATCATAGCCCCTGAGATAGAAGTAGGTCTGGACGCCCTGACCCTGAATACATTTCTCATTATTCAGTACACTGTGAAAGAGGTGTGTGTGTATACACAGGCAGAATGGGGAGCTGGCTGTGCAGTGGGTGGGGCTAGGAAGAGCCTCTCTGGAATTCAACTGTATAGTAAATTGCCTCACTAACTTTAGAGGAGCTGTTAATGATCCCAAATCCCTCAGAATCTGTGAGCAACAGTCAAGTCAGTCCTGTTTCAGCTTATTTTCCTCTCCCCAATATTTTATGGGAGTTCTATATATGGAGGGCCTTGATGGGGATCAAGATTCTCATGAAATTCTTCTATAAAATCAATGCCTTAGGAGTTTATAGATAAGATTAATACCTGCTATGGTTTGGGTATGATTTGTCCCTACCAAAGCTCATGTTGAAATTTGATCCCTAATGTGACAGTGTTGGGAAGTGTTTGGGTCATGGGAGTATATCCCTCATGAATAAATTAATGTCCTCCCTGGGGTGAGTGAGTTCTCCCTCTGTTAGTTCCCCAGAGAGCTGGTTGTTAAAAAGAGCCCGGCACCTCCCCTCCTTCTCTCTTGCTTTCTCACTTGGCATGTGATTTCTATGCACACACAGGCTCCCCTTCTGCTTTAGAACCTGAGTTGAAATAGCCTGAGGCCCTCCCAAATGCAACTGCCCCAGAACAGTGAGCCAAACAAATCTTTTTTCTTTATAAATTACCCAGTCTCAAGTATTCTGTTATAGCAACACAAAACAGACTAAGATAATACCCAGGATGACCATGGTCTCTAAAAAGAGACCGAAAGATAAGTTTGGTATTTTGGGTAACCCAGACACTTTTCCTTATTCAGGTTATAAGTTATCACTGAGGTATTTGCACCAACCCTGCATATATTTATGGTGTCATTCCATCTAAGAATGCCTAGGGACTTTTTTATAATAGCATGTTAGAACATCGGGGGATCATCTGGAGGCTTCAGTTCCGTTTGCCCATATTGTGTGTGTGCAACCCTGCACAGAAACAAACACACACACAATTCATCTTTGTTCTCCTTCCTGTGACGTGTTATTTCCATTTGTCTTCTCCGATTTTGAGAAACAGTATTAATGTAAAGAGTTTTCTAACACCACCACCAGTGTTATCCCATAGAGTCTATTGTAACCTTCGCAATATATATGGGGCTATATAGAATTATTGTAACTTTTATTGGAGCTATATAGAATTATAGATAATTTAAATATCTAAAGCAGTGGTTCTGGAGAATCTTTAAAAATACAAATGCCTAGGTCAAACATTCAGTTCCAACTAGTATGGGGTAGACATACTGAAGACATCCCAGGAATTCTGATGTGCAGTTAGGGTTGAGAACTACCGATGTAGATATTTAGTTTTTGATTCCTCTTATGATAAAGAAGCTAAAATTCCAAAGCCACTTTCTTACAGCCACACAAGATAGTGAGTATGCATGATGCTTCTGTAGTGAACACTGCATACCATGTTTCTCCACAGAGACAGTATCAGCAATTTGGGCAGGACCAGGATTTGTGATGTGGATTTCAGGGAGCTTGAAGTTCTGACCCCTTCCCTCTAAATGCCAGAGAGCTTCCCAGTCATTGTGACAACCTGCAACACTTCTACACACTTTCAGATGCTTGGTCAATAGCTGAGGACTTCTGCTTGGCTGGATGTATCTGGCTCCAAAGGTAATAAACATTTTGGATAAATTTCCGCCTTCAAACATTTACTTTCAGTTTGAGATAGTGGCCTAGAGACTTATCAAGAATCTAACAGACAGACTTTGGTTTTGGTTTTTAAAGTGGTTGCTATTCCTGAGATGAAATTTTTTAAAAAGTAAACACTTGAATGATAATAATAATAATAAATTAATTAATTAATTAATTAATTAAACATAGCATTTGTCTCATTTCATTCCTTTTTGTCATGCAGTTCTAACTAGCCCTTTGAATCTCTAAGGTGAAAGCCAGAAGTACACATTGACTAGTGGATTAGTTAACCACTCCTCACTACAGAGTTGTCCTTCCCCCCCAAAAAACAAACAAAAACCCAAAACCAAAACAGACGCTATGGAGAGTAAGAGCAGTGATTTTTAAATTGAATTTTTTGATTACCATGGAGTTTTGTTTTGTTTGTTAACTAAAATTCAAAGGGAAGTGTATGTGTGTGGAGGGGGGGGGTGGGTGAAGCTATAAATAAATCGTAATCCTTTGCAAGTTAAATTACTGGAATTTAAAAAGCCATTACCAGTACCAACTTTTGTGGCAAAGCAAAGCTTTTCCACATATTATTATTATTCACTGAGGCTGAGGACACTTCACTTTACCATAGATTTTCACATCCACCAACCACCTTGTGAATATTTACAAGTGTGTGACTTCAACCAGTGCTGGGATTTCTGAGTCTTGGGTGGCACTGCTCTCCACTGGCTAAACTATCAATGACATGGACAGAATAGGGCTTTTGCATACATGAAGTCTATCCAGGCCACTTTAGGTATAAGGAGAAAGCAGGATACTCTGGTTCACCAAAGTAAGTGTATGACTTGAGAGCAACTCCTACTGGAACTATGCTTCTGGCCTTGGACTGTGATTTAATGAAATTCTAGATAATGTACTTTTTTCCTTACTTGAAATATTTCACATACCATATTTCTAGCATATTTCCTGCTCTGGAGGCAGTTCTATGTAGCAATCTATTATAGAGGAGAGGACTGTGGGCAACAAGCACAATTAGCAATATATGGTTCCAAGCATAATAAGTAAAAGCAGAAATGGCTGGTTTGGTGGGAAGCTGGTCTCCTACGGTTGGACGGGGATAATTATTTTCTCGATGAACCAGCCTAATCTACTCTCATACTTCCAAACACATCTCTGTAGACATAACACATCAGCATTGCAACACATTACTTAATTTCATCTATTCACTATATTTTTCATTTTTATTGGATGTCAAAATTACCATGTCTGATTCATCCTAGCAAAGGTACTTTATAAATCTATGTAATTTTTGGAAATGTGATGAATTGGTGAATGTCCAGCTTTTGAATTATCCTGATAGTTAACTACTGAGAAATAATTATGAGAGAATTAGCCAGTTTTTACAATCAATATGCCAATTATTTATCAAGAAGAGTACAAATCAAGATGTTAAAAAAGGAAGCAAAAATTTAAATGATTTATGCCAAAAAAAAAAAAAAAGAAGAAAAGGCCACATTTACTTCCTTACCTGAAATAGTTTAGTGCTTGGGCTTCTTATTAAATTTGGTAGTGGTAAGATGAGTTGTGCCTTTTTAAAGAAATAAGCAGTCTTCAGTGTTTTTATAGCATTGGTTACTACAGAAATTATACTTCTTTTACTTCTTGTCTTGAAGGGTGAACAAAATAAACAAACTGAAAATACTACAATGAATGGCAAATGATGAAAGATTTACAGTACAAAAAACAGTGTAAAAAGGAAGACAAGTTTAAATATTGTTGTGTAAGAAAGTGATGAAAATAATACAAGAATGAGAATAAGTAAAATGATAGGCTGGAACATCTGGGAAGGTAAATGTAAAGACAAAGAGAAAAATTAATTAATTAATAATTTTTAAAATTTAAATTCATGTCAACTAATCTAAGTATTCATTCAACTTAAGATAAAGAAGAACCCTCCGTTAAGCTATATTTACAAATCTGAAAGCCTATTAAGCACAGCGCTTTCTCTCACTTTGATTTCTATTTTTTACCCTGTGGGTATAACTAGAAAACCTCACGCTCACGGTATTAAAAAATCTGCAACTAGGAAACAAAAAACCAATTATCTGACATAATAAATAGAAAAAAAAGTAAGCTTCAACATTTCAAAATCTAACAAGTTTTATCATGAAACTTTTTTATAGCAAAGCAGAGCAACATGCAAGATAAATACGCGATAGAGTTGCAATTTTTCTAGTTGTGACCAACAGGCAGTTAATCTAATATCATGCTTCTGTATATAAACTGATTTTTAAACATAAATGTCTCGCGTGTCTAGAAGCCATGCATGCTGTTGTACTTTCGTGGGCTCTCCAATGGATACAGGACACCAGGCTTGTCCCAGGGGACAGCACTGCCTGTTTTGTTTCATAAATTATCTTTTATGTGGTTAACTCTGACAAAATGCATTGGTCTTTAAGTGGCCACCATACCTGGCCAAAGCAGCTCAGTCCAATTCATCCGGTGTGCCTCTACAAATCAGGACGGAGGAAAAAACGCTGGTTTTCCCTGTTCTGGAATCATTATCACTGTTTCTCTGAATTTGTGTTGCCTTAAAGCTACAGTGTGACACTCCTTCCCCATTCATGAGATTCTGCACTATAGAACTGACAGTGATTTTTCTCAAGAAATAATGATCATGTTACTGCGACTTAGGGCAAAGAAGAAGTTCCAGTTGTTCCTTTTGGTGGGGCTCTAGACTCAAGACCATGTTCTATCAGCAGTTGTCCATCGATCTTATGTAGCAATTTTTTTGAATCTTTTTTTTTGCGGCTGACCCTTAGGGGCATACTAACCTAACCCTTGACCTTGGTTGAAAACATGCCTCTCTAACTAACTGGGTTAAAGGGCCAGCCCTAAAACCTTAAACTCAACTTGGACCGTGGCTCTAAAACTGCAAATCACCATTTGATGATTCCTATGCAGGACCTTCTCGCAGCTCGATCTGTTAGAGTAATATTTCCAAATGTTGACCCTCTAAAACACTAACGGGTCTTAAAAATCCTTTCATCTTTATGCAAAACCTGAGGGTGGTGGTGGTAAATGTCCAGTTTAAACAAAAGAGAGGGGAACTAGTTGCTACGCGACTGGGTTACAAACACCTCGGGCTCGATGGACAGGGAGGGAACAGGGGCTTCCTAGCCCAGCGGGGCTCTGAGCTGAGACTTCCCTAACGCGGGGCGTGGACGCCGGGGCGCAGATACGCCCCGCTCGGACCGCAGCTCCGCGGGCCAGCCTCGCCATCACCGCGGCTCGCAATAGGCAGAACTGTACCTGACTCACGGATATGGGCTCCTCGGCGCCGCGGTCGTCCGCGGACTTGGGCACCTCGAGGCGGTCGATGAAGGTCTGCAGCTCCTTGCGGAAAGCCTTCATCTGCGCGTTGATGCGGTAGAGCAGCTCGTGCTCCCGGATGCGGCTGCCGTCGTCCTCCTCGTCCATGAGCGCGAACAGGTCCCCGTTGGCCACGTAGATGCGCGCCTCGGTGATGATGGTGCTCGTGTCGGCGATCAGCCGGTCGATGGTCTTGCCCAGGCGCTCGGCCTCCGAGCGGATGTCCTTCATCTGCTGCCGGTCGGAGAAGCTCTTGGGCCAGGGCCCGGGCGCCGGGTAGAAGGAGCGGGTGGGCGTGAGGCAGCGGATGTTGCGCACCTCCTCCGAGTCGCTCTCGCCGCCGATGGGCCCTTCGCGCTTGCGGTGCGGCGGCCGCGAGTCGTCGTCGCTCTCCTTCTTGCCCGCGTCGCTCTCGGCGTCGCTGTCGCGGGGGCTGCCGCGGATGCCCAGGTGCGAGGCCAGGTCGTAGCGCTGCATGTTGGACATGAGCACGCGGTTCTCGTACTGCAGCTGCATGACCTTGCCGCTGAGCTCGTTGATCTGCAGGCGCGCGGCCTTCAGCTCCTCCTGCAGGGCCTCGGTCTTGGCGCTGTCGTGGTGCCGCGCGCTGTCGTGGCTGCCCGATTTGTACTTGTACTTGTTGAGCTCGGCCGTGATGCGCTTGTTCTGCTCCTCCAGGTCGGCCACGTTCCTCCGCAGCAGCTCGGTCTCGTCCTCCACCAGCTGCAGGTGCTGCCGCAGCTCCGACAGGGACTCGCTCTGCTCCCTCATGAGGGGGTTGGCCGAGCCATTGAAGTCATCGCCCCTCAGGTCGTCCAGTTCCGCCTTCAGGCCTCGGTTCTCCACCTCTAATTCGACGATTTTCCTGCCCAGGATGTTGGCTTCTTCCTCCACCAGCCTCAGCCGTAGCTTGAGCTCGGCCTCCCTGGTGCTGGGAGGCCCCCCGGCTTCTCCTTTGGGCAAAGGACTGTCCAGATCCCCATAAAAGGATCGGTATTTCTGGAGCTCATGTTCGAATCTGTCCTTTTCTTTATCAATCTTAGCCATTTTCTTTCTCATCAAAGCGGCCTCTTCCTTAACGAACTGCAGCTGGCATTTCAGATCTTCATTGTCCTCCTCATTTGGGGAAAAGAAGGAAAAGGAAGAGATCGTTTTTATGTAAATCAAGAAAACAACCAAAAAAGGACACCTGCAAAAATAATCTCTTTGTCTCATAATCACGATTTAATGACCCAGAGAAGTAGGTGTTGTGTATTCTTTGGCAAGTCATGTGCATTCTTTGGCAAATTAAAGATTAAGGCAATATTACATGCTGGAAATAAAAAACTTTCAGGAAAGGAATATGAAAAGAGAAAAATTGTGATCATCATTATGCAGAGATTATTACATGTTGTAACTGCACACAACTGTTTAGCGGTCATTTCAACAATATTCCTTTTGTTTGTTTTGGTTTTTTACATGTTTTGAATTTCCCTAACTGTAATAAATATCAAACCTATTCACTGCAAGGAACACATGATTAACATGCACTCACTGTTATTTATTGAGCACTTACTCTGAGCTGGATGCTATAAAGTTCTTTACACATATGGCCTAATTTAATAGTCAGAGTAAACATGAATAGATATTAAAGTTCCTGGTTTAAAGATGTTCAGTGACTTGTTCAAGGTTAACACAGCTAATACGTGGAAAGGACAAAGATGAAATTTGAATTCAGTTCTGCCTGAAACTAAGACTCAGGCTTATTATAATCACTATGCTGTCTCCAGAAAATAATCTGCCATCTGACTTTATTCAAAGGAAAATCATTTTAAAGGCCTTTACGTAGGGAAAGTTTGTCACTGGAATGGCCCGTCCAAGGAGAAGCTGGTAGACATTCCATCTGGATTACTTTTAAAATAGGATGTACTCCCATCAGTCTGAAATGGATAGAGTTGGTTCTGCCTGGTGAAAGGATAACGGAGTAGAATCTGTGGAAGTTCCTCTCACACATTCTTATGACAACCTACCAAGCCAAATTAACTAAACTGAAAAGTGCAAAGGAGAAATGGAAATCCACCCTTTCTCTGAGAGCTTAATAATTATGTTCAAGGACATATTTCCCAAGGACAATCTCCCCAAATTCTCTTTTAAGCATGCACTTTGGGCCAATCATATAACTTCTGTGGACTATGGTTACCTCATTTTAAAAACGGAAATAAAAATGCCTTCCGTATCCAGCACTCAGAGTCACCTGTGTTAAAGATATGTATATATATATTTTTTTTCCTTTTTGTCTTTTTTCGTGATGGGCAACGGATCGCAACCCTCAGTGTCACGCCCGTACCGGACCGGGACCGGCCACGGGATCGCAACCCTCGGTGTTGCTCCCGCACCTCGCTCAGCCAGTGAGCGGCCGGTCTGCATGTGGGATCTGAACCCTCGGCAGGAGCGCCGCCGCACTTCCCAAGCGGCGCACTGTAGCAGTGCGCCACCGGGCCAGCCCTAAAGATATATTTTGGTAAAGCAGCAGCAACCACTGGCAGGAAAGGTGAGGAGAGTAATGAGCCTCTCAGAGATGCTCAATAAATATGGCCCAGCGCCTTTGAGATGGAAGAGATGGAGAACAGGGCACAGATCGCTCCGCATCTACAAATGGGAATAGGAAGAGTTGAGAGCTGCTGGGTGTGCAGAGCCTGAACATCACGTTCCTTATACCAACTCCTCACATCAACTCTTCAAGATAGGTAATACTATCTCCCCTTTACAGATGAGAGGTTTATGAACATAGCAGAGCACACGTTACCGAGTGACAGTGCACAATCTGAATTCAGGCTGATTCCAGAACTCACATTCCTACCACTGCCCATGTGGCCTCTAGAAAAGAAGCACAAAAGAAGAAAAAGAGGGCAATGGGGTAAAATGAAAGAGATCAAATGTGTTGGCTTGTACACTTTCCTCTAGAAGAGGTTTAGAAGAGAAAAGAGAAGCACAGCAAGAAGAGAAGAGAGAACTGCAGCAGCATGCAGAGAGGAGGGGAAGCAGTATGTCACAGAAAGCTCTAATGTGAGAATCCATTTCACAAGGGAAGAGAGAAGCTGCCCTGCAGGAGACTATGTGTTGAGACCCTCACACTAATTCAGTGAGGATGAGACCAAGGACAACCAAGACCTGTTTAAAATCATATCAGCAGAGGAATCAAAGGTAACCCTGAAGTTTTGAGCTTAGGTGTCTGGCTGGATTGTACTGCCAATAATGGGGATAGAAAATGAATAAAGAGGGGCAGGTTTTATATAAAGAAGATGGCTTTAAGTTTTTGAGATGCTGTCTTTGAGGTGTAGCAGTGGAGGGATACTGAGTGGAAACATCTGTCAAGAGGCATGTGGAATATCTGGTCCATGATTAACCTTAAGACCTGGAGAGAGCTCAGGACTGGAGGTGGGGACATGTAAATGAGATGCAGAGAGGTGACACTGAAGCTACTGCAGTGGTTACAGAGGCAACTAAAGGGGAGAAGAAAAGAAAGGGAGACAGATGAGAAATGGTCACATGTTTGTAACAGGCAGTCTAAGGTCATGTAGGCCAATAATTAGAAACAATGTTTGAATAGAAAGGGAACCACCAATATCAAATATACTTTTACATAGGCTTTATTGGAGTAAGAGTAGATGAGACAGGGGGCTAGGTAGGGCTACATGTATGGTGGAAGTGCTTGATTGCACGTTTATTTGCTAGTACCAAAAAATGTTGGCATATGCTGCAGTTTAAATCTAACCAAAACAGCAGTGGGTGTGATACAAGCCACAGACTGGAGCAGAATAACACTTCACTGGGCTATGTTAAGAAAATAAAAAAGAGAAGAATATCTGGTTTGTGCGTGTGTAAGCTGTCCTGCCCAAAGGAACAAAAACAGAAAAATTATTTTAAGATTTGGACATAGATTGCATGTAACAAACTTATTATGAGGTAAGGAGCTGTATCAAGAGGATGATGGGCATGATGATTTTATTTATTTAAAAATAAATCTTTTCAAGACACGAAGTGTGCTAGTTGCTGCAATGCCAAGCTTTTAAGAACCCTGCATGCCAATATGCCTGCATCCTCATCTAGTAACCCAACTACTGTAGGCTGCATTTAGAACTGGGCGTGGAAATACTATATATAATTGCTGAAAAAAATAAGAGATTTATGGAAAGTGCCCAGTTTAGAGAAACTGAGCAGTAAATGTTTGCCTCTATTTTCCACAGTGAATGGTAGGCAAGAAAAATTGAAACGTTCTGAGGTGTGAAGCAAGTTGCTCCTTATTTTTGTGCATGTTAAAGACTCCCTTGTAGGAAGATACAAATGACATATGAGGAAGGGCCAGTAAGAAGTGAACTGAGCCTGGCTTTGGCATAAAGAGCCACAACTAGAAGCTAAATTGCACTCTAATCAATAACATATATTAACTCATTTAATCTATACAACAACTCTCTATTATGATCCCCATTTTACTGATGAAGAAATAGAGGCCAGATAGAATGAGTAATGTCTAAGATCATAGAGCTGGTATGTGCCAGAGATTTCAACCTAGGAAACCTGGCCCTAGAGCCACTGTTCTTGATTGCTACGCAATACTATTTCTCAGTACATAAAGTAACTGTGATGCTGGAGGAACATGTGAATAATAGATCAAAGAAGCTGAAGCACATGAACAAAATAAAATGCAAAGCTACACAAATAACAGTAGGTTGGATCATATGAAATTGCCATATCTGTAGGTCAGTGTCAATAGCATGTTGGCAATTTCATGTGGTTCACTCCAGAAAAGGGGTACATGGGAGTATTCAATAGCGTGTAGTGAACACACACAGAAGGCCAAACAATAGATGCAGACAATTCAAAGCCGAATAAGATGGCCCCTGTCCACAAAATGCCCTGGCTAAGTAGAAGAGATAAATACGTAAACAAGAATGACAATAGAATGGGATGCTTACAGTAATAGAAGTATGTGGATCTTGACTGAGCAACGGAACCATTTTATAATTTTATAAAATTTTATAAGAACAGACCACTTTATAATTGAGATCTCCTATTGGAGACAGTCCCAATGAATCTCCTAGGGTGGATTTATGAAAAGTGACAGGTCATAACCTCTGAAAATAAATGTGTTGGAAATGACAGCAGGGACTTCAAACGACACAACACTTTACTTATAAATTTCCCAGGAAGTTTGTGCCCATGAAGTAAAAACTGGTGGATAGCAGGGCATTGTGACTTTTGTAAGGTCCCCGGTCCCACTGAGAAACTGAGAAAAGCTGTGGATGGCTTCTACAGAAAGGTGCCTACATGCACATGGGATTGGAGTCCATAGAACCAGGAACAGTTTAGAAAGAATTCTTGCATTAGAGAATATTGTTGAAAAGAATAAATAAAGTTTAATATAGGAAGTAAGAATAGGACAAACACGGATTTTTAAAAAAATACACTGCTGATTGAAGCTGTCTTAAGATTTTAGAACAGAGAGCAAATATCATCTCTCTAAACAAGGTGGGGAAAAGGATTCATGGCAACACATAAAATGATCCACAACAAGATATTTAGAGTTAGGTGGCTAAATTTACAGCACAGACACAGTGGCAAAGCTGTAGTGACAGAGCATATTTGTACTTATTAAGGGAATGGGAAGAAAGGTACAAAAAATGTATTATGCTCTTGATATGAGAATCTCTGGTATTGTAGAAATGCTGAGGCTGTAAATGTTTTTGTGCAACTACCAGGAGAAAAATTAATCAAGAACAGAACGAGGAAAGAGAGGAAAAGAGAAAATAATATACACTTAATATGTTATGCTTTAAGAAAATAATTGAGGCCAACTTTTTCAAATTTTGAATATTTAAATATTGCTTTACAGTTATCTATTGAGAAAGCACTTTGTAATTTTTAAAAATTATATATATACTATAGTAGCATAGATCCCAACTTATATGTTTAGAAGTCAATATCTTGCCAAGTGTTTTGGGAGAGCCATACTGTCATTTCTGTACCCCAAATTTCCCCTTCTGTTTTAAAATCTCTTCGTTAAAATAATCGGCACCTTCCACTCACCCTGGAGCAGAGTTAGTCTTTACTGTGTCTGTTCTTAACAAGCCCATGTTGAGTACATCTTTTAAGTTTTATTTTTATTCCTTTGTTTCCTTTCCTTTGCTTCCCCAATCACTGATATAGAGAATTACTTCATTCTAAGGCTCTCTAAAGACATCATGATGCTTTCTCTTCATTCCGCCACCCCTTCCTATAACATTCTTTTCTTTATTCTCCCCGATACTATAGGAACAGCCATTCTATTGACCTTATTAATTATGAAAGAACAAGATTAGCATCATGGGTACAGTTCTCAAATATAGCAGCACATAAAGTACTAGTGACATTTTGCTGTGTGCCTACAATGTAAAAGCAATTATAATAGGGATGTTAGTGCTGGCTTTATAAGCAAATACACTGCATACCTTGTACTACCTGTATCTACAGCTACATAATTGATATGCATAATTTGACTTTGTTTCACAGCAGTCTATGTGGCCATTATGTCTATTTATGAACGTAGCTTATTATTTTATACATTTAGAGGTGCTTGATGTAGTAGTTGAAATTTTATTTCCACATACCTCTGTGGGAGTCTGTTGAGCCTTTTTTTCAGATTTCGGCAAATCTTTGCTTCCTCTTCTTTTTAAGGATAACTGAAATAAAGCATGAATATATTTAGTTTGGTGAACTATAATTTAAATTTGATTTTATGTTTTTAAGCGCCTTAATCATATATGATAAAACCAAGGCAAATAAAAAGAGTTAGCTCAATACTCATAAAGAAAAAAAACCCAAACCAGATAGATTTAGATATATTTTTACTTTGGATTGGGAGTCACACTACAGTAGAATGTAGCCGGCAATTATCTAATTAGAGAAATACAGGAAACCTACTGTCAAAATGCAGGAAAAAACTCAGACAAAATTTACACTGATGACTCAATATGATATATAGTTCAAATGAAAGCAAATGCTTGTTAGCATTCCACATCACTAAAAAAAAAAATGGAATAAGTTACTATTTTCCCTGTTGATGTTAGGTTGCTATGAGCTTGTAAAGTCAAACTTTCAGTGTATTTGTGTAGATTTGAAGAATTTCATTCTTCTCTCACCACACATCCATGCAAACAAACACCCCCACACACACACACGACCCCCCCCCCACTCTCTCACCCATGTAATACAACAGGGACTGGTAGGGGCTGCAGTGAAATGAAGAGGGACGCTCCATCTCAAGGGGCAGGTGGACTGGGAGCAGCTTCAGCTCATTGGTGCAATACAGGAATGTTGGCTTTTTCAAGAGAAGCTGGAAATCTATACTGTTATGTAAAATCTCTCATTTTTTATTCGTTAGTCCTAATTAAAATGCAACCACATAACACTTTGTAAGTCAAAGAGTACATGACTAGTACCAAATTGTTTCATGGACCAGCAGTATATGATCCCTGGTGCTCAGTTCCAATTTTTACACCAGTATAAGAAGGTTCTCTGTGTGTCAGTAATAATTATCCATATGTACAATATCTGTCATATACCAGACATTGAGCTGGGGACCCAGAGTTCAATTAGATACTGCACCTACCATCAGGAGGCTCAAATTTAGCATGGGAGACAGGGAAGCAAACAACTATAGTACAAGTTGGTGAAGGCCATGCTTTTGGTTCTATGAAGCAGAGATTTTGTCTTAGTGTAGTGTCATCACCATGAGAATAATGCTTGCCATGTGGCAGACAGTGAAAAATTTGCCCCATCAATGAATGAATATAAAAGATGAGGTTCTAGGTCAAAAATGATGGGAGTATAAACTGATAGTAAAAGTAGAAAAAGCCTCTCAAAAGAGGAAGCTTCATGGATTTGCAAGAACTGAAAATTAAATTCTTCTCATGTTAATTTTTAACCCATATCCAGTGTTAAATGAAGGCATATGTTCAGGCACAGAAGGCAGGGAATACATTGCTGCAACTGTTTTCATTCAGGATGAAATTGAACCTACTGAGACAAATGCGTAGTCCACGTGGTTATTCATTTCTAGTTCTTTACAGAAAGAAGTTCTTTTATGTCGCTTGTATAATCTTTGTAGAGAAGAAAGCTGTGGGGACTGACTCACCATAACCAAAAATGATTAGGGACTGATCAGCAAAAACAGTCCCAAGAATACCATGAGCTGAATTAGGGAAACTGGAACTTTTTAGATAGGGGCCACCTATAAGAAGCACTAAACTCATTTTATTAAACATCTATTAAATGCTTTTATTTTTAATTCATTCCATTATATGTTTACTTAGTGCCTACTAATGTACTTCGTAAGGTACCTGTGACACAACAATAATAAAACCACCATGGTCTATGTTCTTTATGGGGTTCCCAGTTTACCTGGCATGGTCTGCTCAGTCTGTACCTCAATACAGTGTGATGACAGCAATGAAATTTAGACACAATATTAACTGACATCGACTAAGCACTAATTCATGTCAGACACTTTACAGATATTATCTCAACCAATTTTTAAAACACCTCTTTTGGTCTCACTTTGCAGACACTGAAATTAAAGCTTAAGAGAGGCAGATAAATAGAGGTAGATAAGTAAATTATCTAAAGCATGGCCATGTCTGGCCATGTCATTCTTCTGACATTTTTAAAAGTGTCATCCTCAGAACAGTATCATCAGTGTCACCTGGAAAGTTGTTAGAAATGCAAATTCTCAATACCCATTCCAGATCCACTGAATCAGAAGCTACGATTCCAGATCTGAAGATGGGGCCAAGCAATCGATGATTTAATAAGCTCTCTAGGTGATTCTGATACACACTAAATTTTGCACTCTAAAGTTACTACTTGGTAAGTGGCAGATTCAGACCTTGACCCAAGTCTTTTTGATGCTAGCTATTATCTATTAGATCACAGAAGAGAAAGGCTTAATCCAGTCTGGAGGTGGATATGGTGTGGGTAGCTAGGGATGATTTCTAGAACGAAGCAATGTCTTATTTCAAACCTGGTGGATGAGGAGTCAGCCAGTGGAAGATGGAGAGGAGGGAAGGGGAAGAACAAAGCATTCCATGTAGAAAAACCTTTTCTGGGACACACAGAAATTCAGTAATGAGTGTAACAAGTCTGAAAAGAGGAGTGACATGAGATTTGCTGGTGGCATAAGTCAGATGTTGAAGGTCATTGAATAAAGTTTGGATTTTATCTCATTCAGATCAAATTGTTGTTCTAAGCTCAGTTGGGAGGACTGAAGGGTTTTAAGCAAGGAGAATCATAATTAGAATGTCATAGAAGACATACAAAGATACAGAGGTGGCGGTCCAAATGGCCATTAGATAAAGAAATGACAATGCAAGGGTTACGAGGGAAAGTATAGTATATTTTCGTTCTGAAAATGTTTTTTGGTCTCTGTGTTTCATTCATTCTACAGATATCCGTTGAGTTTTTTTTTGTTTTTTTTTTTTTTTTTTTTTTTTTTTTTTGTGTGTGTGTGTGTGTGTGTGTGTGTGTGTGGTATTGTATGGTAAACAAATATGACTAGGAAATATTTTACTCTCTACCCAAAGAGCTAACTGTTTATAATGATAAAAAGGATGCAATTAACTAAAACAGCAGGCAGAATTAACTAAAGGCAATAAATTAAGAACAGAGAAAGGACTGAGAAAGCAAAGGAAGAAGCTATGATTCCAGACCTGGGGAATAAGAGAAAATCACCCAAGAGGGCTGATGTTTGAAGGATGTGCAAAATTTCTATAGAAATAAAACTGAGCAAACAGCAGTAGGAAAGATATAGAGGAATGAGAGTGCCTTATAGATGCACTGACTTCTGAAAAGAAGTAATGGAGGTAGGATCACTGTAGAGATGGGGTAGGAGACACTGAAGAGACTGAGGACAGCTTGTGGAGCTGAGAAATTTAGACTTTATCCTGTGTGCAATGTTACTATTAGAACTATAAATTAATATAGGAGAAATGCTGAAACTAGGGCATTCTTTCCTAAGAGGCATTTTCCACTTTACTATTATTTAAATATCAATCAAGTGGGAGTGTTAAACTCAAATAAAACTCTGATAAAAAGGTTTCCCCTTGAATAAAGTTGCATTGCCTTTAAGGTGCCTCTAGGACTACTAGTAACTTTAAGAATCACATTTAAATTTTCAATAACTATTTATTCATCTTTTCATATTCCAGCAAGTTTTTAACAACTTTCTAACTCCTGTAAAATAAAGATGAGAAATTCATATGGGTAGAGAAAGTTAGAGAAATAATGTATGACCAAAGAAAACTTACATTTCTTTGGGTTATCATTAGGGTTAGGGTCACAGTCCCTTTCCTGTGAGGATAAAACTGTGTCACCTGACACCTTGTCGTCCTCCCCCATCTTCATCCACTAAATCTAGTAACCTCGGCAAGAGCAGGAGTTTGAGAGACTAGAATAAAATCTCAGATTTTCATATTAATTGTCAAAGCAGGCACTTCAGATGGTTCTCTAGATAAATATGTTGAAAACATTTGTTGTCTGCTTCTTAATTCTTTGCATTCCCAGCCTCAGCTTATCTGAAAGAAGCTGCTGTTCTCTTTATCTATGTGAAGGCAAGGAATTAGAGAGTTTTGCCAATAATTGTGTTTGCACAGCAATTATATAAAATGGATTGTTTGTATTCTAAAACTGTTTTCAGATTGCTTTTCTTTCTCAATTGAAATTTGGTCCACTTCTTAGTATGTACCGTCTTTATGTTTTCAGCAATTAAACAGAGAAGAACCTGCCTAAAATGCTACCGAAAGACACATTACATATATGAAAGTCTCCTATGTTGCTGATAAAATTAAAGAGAGATCCATTCGTGTGGTGATTAAATCAAGAAGAAAATTATCAATACATTAATATCTAGGATTTATTTGGCACTAAATATGTGTCATGCACTTTTCTAAGCACTTTATAAGTATCCACTCGTTCAATCTGACAACAGCCTTATGAGTTTGACACCATTATCTGAAGGACACAAAAGATAAAGCACTCAGCTAGTAAGTGTTAGAACTAGGACACAAGTTACCCGGTTTCACTCTGAACAACTACATTAGAGTTCTCATTCTGAACAACTACATTATAATGTTACTCCAAAGGAAGAAAAATGCACTTTAGAAAACAGGGTTACAATGTTTATTGGCATATCTTTCTCTCGGCTATCAGAGCATGTCTGTACGAGTTTGGGGTCCTGGTTCACACATATTACACATGTGCAATTTTTTCAACAGAGGAGCCAGCAGAAGTGACATACATGCTTAATAGGTCTCACAGTCAATAGGTAAATGCTTAAACTGCAGGGCAATGTTGGGAGGGAGGCCTAGGGATTACCCCTGACAGCTGGAGAGAAACTGAAAGAGGCGGAAGCATTGTTTCGAATCCATCTTAGAAGAGAACAGGAGAGGCTCTTGTCCCAAGGAGTCTTCCTCCTTCCCTTCTATTACATCCTTGACATTTACGCAGAGACCGTGGCAGAGGCAGGACAGGTGAGATGCCCAGAGATCCTTCTCAGGACCACATTCTCCACTCTTTCCCCTAAGAGGATAAGGCAGGATCTCAAGCTTATATTATGGCATGATCTTGAGGGGCATAAGGGAATATAGGTAAAGGAGAGGCAGATGCTAGGGTGATCTGGCCATGTCATTCTTCTGAGCAAAATCCTCCAGTGGTTTACCATCCTGCTCAAGTCAGAGCCATGCCTTCCTAAGGCATACCAGACCCTAACTGTACATAGATTTATCCTAGTCATGTTTTATAAAGACTGGATCAGGCTTCAACCCAAACCAACTAAAACCGAGTTAGAGATTCGGCCCAAGCATTTTTTCAAAGCTCCCAGAGTACGTATTATGTGTAGCTGGCTCTGTGAACTGTCACTCTGTTTCATGCAGTCTTTTATGCAGTCAGCTCCATCCACATCCCCAAAAAGCACTCCAACCTCATCTCCCACCACACTCCTACACGCTTTCTTTGCTGTAGTGTCACAGATATTTACAGTTTCCCAAACGTGCCAAGCATGCTCCAGACTTGGGGACTTTGGGATATGGCTTCCTCTGCATCAAACACTCTTACCTGGTACATTGTCATGACCCACTCGCCCAGTGTCTTCACGGTCTATAATCAGAGACACCTTCCCAGACCACTTCATATAAACACCTTCCCCCATCCTC
This sequence comes from Galeopterus variegatus, assembly GCF_000696425.1. Lineage (NCBI taxonomy): Eukaryota > Metazoa > Chordata > Mammalia > Dermoptera > Cynocephalidae > Galeopterus > Galeopterus variegatus. The sequence continues at coordinate 93,174 of NW_007726304.1, read as the reverse complement.
TTCCTCTGCCTACTCCTTGTCTTCCTAACCCTGCTTTATTATTCTCCCTAGCTCATCTCACCATCTGACTTATGTACTTGTTTCATGTTTGTCTCCTCCTTCTGCAATGTGAGCACCACAACAGCAAGCTCTTAGTACTGGTCTCTCTTATGGCCCCTGCTCTTAGAAGTATACCTGGCACAAAGTAGTTGCTCAGTTAATATCAGCTGACTGAGAAAATGGCTACGCCAGCCTTATATCTTACATAGATTGTTTTGGAAGCATTACAAGAAGTTGGTAAATGATTAAAACAAATAAATAAATAAAAGCCCACTTGAAAAGTTCCATTTAAAGCTAGAAAAATAAAAATGTCTCAATCTTTTCAACAAAAGGACTAAAGACCAAAACATGTATGAACTGAAAAGTATTTAAAACAAAACATACTATCCATCTTCATTTGGTTGTAATACTTCACTTGATTTTTACCAATCCATTTTCACCAGTGTCATAATTTCAGATTCTGAGTCTCAAAATCATGTTGTAAAGAATATCTAGTGCCAACATACCTTGGTGGCCAGTCTGCCTTTGTGGCTTCCACTTATCAGTTCCTCTCTCACAATTTCTCTGCTGTCACTGGCCCCCCCAAATACACAGAGGCCTCTGCTTCTTCCTTCATGACCTCAGGCCCAAGTCACAGGGACTCTTCTCCAAGTTGTTTCCTAAAGTGCCCTCTTCTTTTCCCTCAGTCATGCAAAGGGTGTGGCAGGAATGAAGTCAAGGACTCTCCTGATTCTTTCATTTTCCCTTGCCTTGGTAAAATGTTATCATTCTGATTTGAACCAAGTTACTTACCTTGTAATAAAATTCACCAAGGATTTTCAAAAATTATCTGGAAATTATGGGTGTAAGGACATCTAACCTTTGGGCCCTAATCATTTTATATAACCATTTATATTATATTTATATTAATATTTTATATTAGACTTAAGACTTTTGTTAGTGACTAATGCTTTGCATAGTAAACTGTTTACAAAACTGGCTGTATTTTTGTCCTCCCAGAAAGCAGATCCATTTGTAAGGACCCCCATTAAGAAGCAGAGTCTGTTTCTGTACCTCTTTAAACTAGGCTGGCCTTGTGACTTGCTTTGGCTTGTAAAATGTGGTGGAAGAGATAGCAAGCTAGTTCTGAGTCTACCGATGAGAGACTTCACACACTTCTGCTTACTCTTTCTTGGAAATCTCTTGCCCTGCATTTTAAGTCTGGGCTAGCCTGCTCAATGAAGAGTCACGTGGTCTAATTGCTCCCATTGCCGCAGCCAATAGTCAGTCAACCCCCAGGAGCTGAGCCTCCTAGCTGACTGTCGGCTGACCACAAATATATGCATGGACCTAAGTGAGACCAGAATAACCCAAATAGCAAACCACAGAATTATAAGCTAAATAAATGATTGCTGTTTTAACTAAGTTTTGGGATGGTTTGTTAAACAGCAAAGCTAACTGATACACTTACCAAACATTTTTCACCACTGGAATTGAAAAAGATATTAGGCTAATGAATTCAGTCCATATTTTTAAAAATATCCCTTATTCAAATCCCAGAAAAAGAAAAAAAGATGTAAAAGGCCAGGGGAAGGATTTGAAGGGGATTATCAAACGTAGAAAAAATAAAGCTCAATGTATTTTTCTTATTTTCATTTTTACCCTGCCTTTGCCAATATTTTGACTCCAGAAAATATTTTTTTAATAAAATTGAGCTTTAAATAAAATATTTTAAAAGTTCACCTTTCTGTTCTAAGTTGCAGATGCTTCTTTTAATAAAAACAGGTGTTCAATTAGCACCAAAGGTGTGATATGAGTTAAAAGCTAATAAAGTTCATTTTAACATTCGAGCTTATTACCAAGTCTGGATCAGCATAGTTTTGAAGTATTTTTCTATTCGAACTTAACTTTTGTTCTTCGTTTTCAGGAAAAAGTGACATATACATTTTCATGGTGTTTCCCTGGATCTAAGTTTCTAATTTATATCTGTCAATTCCATCCTTAGTTTTAGCAAGTTTTGTTCGCCCTTCATGCTTCTATAGGTTTCCTAGGCAGGGAAGAAGAATGACTTTAATTGTCACAAGACTCTACTTAAGTCAATTTACAGAGTTGAAACAAAGACATATGCAAAGGGAACCATACCCAGAAAATTCTTCTGAAAATTGTAATTTAAGGATTAGATTTTACAAGCGTCAACCGATGGTTAAGAAGTCCAAAATTTTGAAAAAAATAGAATGGAGAGAGGAGGAAAAGAAAGTCATCATTAATTCATCTACTCCTTGAAACAACCTTGGAAGTTATAGGAAAGAAAATTGATTGACAATTTAAATCTGGGACTTGTTCCCAGCAGGTAATAACAAATAACAAAAACTGTATACTTTTCATTCTTGGAAAAGATGGTGATCCCCTTCTGGGGATGGTTACAGAGGTACATGTCAGAGGTGCAGAGATGTATCTGGCATACTGATGTTTATGTTACAGAGGTGAAGACCTAAATCTTAAATCAAGCCTCTTCTGCCAGATGGTTATGTCCTCCCTCCATCCCATAAACTAAGGCCCCATTTTTATTTTCGGAGTTAGAACTCTGCCAAACTTATTTTTTCTTATCTCCAGTCGAATGCCTAAATAAATAAAAGCAACTTTTAAAAGCTGAAAAGACAATTTTTTCTGCTCTAAAAACTTTGATGGAATGTCAAATCAAAATAGCTAGGATCATGTTCTTTATCATTTTAAGTTTTTGCTTGTTTGTTTGTTTGTTTAAATAAAAGAATACAATGGATTTCCTTTTCTTGGCCCCTCCATCCTTTTCCCATTGTGTTAAGTAGATATCTACAGCAGAGGCCAGATTGACTGTAGTCTGTAGAGTTATATGATTTCTTTATTGTTAAGGAATATTAATAAGTCTACCAATTTAATAGCACAGCATGCTATTAAACCAGGCCACCAATGAAACAGCTCTTTTAAATCTTTTTCTATGTGGGAATCAGGGTTACCTCCTGACGGCCAATTGGCTTTGAATGGTCCTAGAGTTGCATAGTGTGTTTTCTTTTTAAAAGTCATTCTTTGGTGCCAATAATTACTTTAGAACATGTGCTTTTTACAGCATGTTGCTTGCTGATAGTACTTAAATGTCTTAAAATTGGAGCTCGCTCTTCCTGATTAATATAGTGAAATTTAGGTAAGCTAGAAACTTGAAAAGTAAAATGTCGAAGTTATCTGCAGAAAATCTAAAGGGTCTTAAGGACCATGGGATATCAGAGAGAAGAAAAGAAATAAAGGCTTCTCTTGTTACTGGGATGTGGTTACTACAGAACTGTGGAAAGTAGAATTGGGAGGAAACTATAACAGTTGGGGCTTATAAAATCTTTGTAAATATGTCCCTTTTAAAAGCTGGGCTTGGACCCAATGATTGCCTGCCTTTCATTGTGTGGTTCATACCACATGATCAAAACATCCCCTGGATACTCAGAGAGAACTGATATCTGTACTCTTTAAGATAATCTGGGACCACAAAGGGGGTTAATGCTACTGGTGAGATAGTTTCTGATACAAGTAACTCTTACATCATTGTAGAAAGTCTCTTTTGGAGCAGGGTAAGGATTGTTAGAGGGTCTGACAAATTACCAGGAATAAACTGATCCCAAAGCTACACCACCTTGCTTTAAAAAAGGAAAGGCAACATGATAAGTGCTTCTTTGATATTCATACATTACTCTCGGATGGGTTCCATGCAAAAGCTTCAGAAAGCTCCACTAAGAAAATGGGTTTAAGACTGGGAGATTTCTCAGCTGAGTTTTTCCTTTTTTTTTTTTCAATCTGTGGATCTGGTTAATGACTTTTGAAATAATAATTGTTAAAAAATTATTTTATGTCTTAGATACTTCATCCACAGTAAATGTATGCCTACTAAGCTATGAATGACATTAGTAAATGCAGAGATTTATATTCCCTGCTAATTTGCTCTTGTTAATGGATTCTAAGGATCATTGCATTCAGCAATTAAAACACATTTAGAAAATTATGGCTGGGCAGTGACAGCAGTTCCTTATGGCCTTTCTCTATAATAAGGCAAAGAAAAAAAAACCTGTTCCCAGCATTTATAAGTTGAAAGGATAAGTTGTCCAGTTTTTTCTATGTTGTGTCTCAATCAGCTTCTAACTCATGAATGCAGTGATATTAACATCACTATTGTATCAGGTTCAGAATCTTGAAAGAAATATGCTTGAAGGTGCCATTACAAGATGGCAGGACACTAAGGTGTGGGTATTACATGAGTGTTTTAAAATTATTCTTCATACAATTACACATTTAAGATATTTAATAATAAAATTTTAAAGATCAGAGTATTCAATAATTCCCAAAATGCACTGAAAGGTAGTAAAAGCAAATTTCTTGGGGTAATTTCTAGACTAGATTAAAAAGTGATAGCCCACAAATATGCCTTAAAAATTTTGGAATCAGTTGCCAAACTTAAAAATGTGAAGCATTTCATTTCGAGAATCCAGATTTCCAGTTTCACTTGAAAAACTGGAAGACTTGGTAAAGTCGGGTCCAGATTATGGCATGGCAACCTTGGGTTGCAACTGAATACTGAGACATACATTCTCCAGTTGCCCATCACTCAACATAGACAGCTTCAGTTATTCCTAAAACCTGCTTGGCCCCTACTGGCAGTGGATGCTCAAACTGTCCTGGACTGCCAATGTCACGTATGTGGAAGGAGCCTAAGAAACTCAGCCTTCCACTCAGCACCTTAGAAGAATCCTTCCACACCACTTAAACCCCGCCTGTGTTTTCCAGTGGCCAGAAGCTTGCTTCTGAGTTGCTACATGAGGCAGGCAACACATTCCCTTCACAGATGGCTCAATGGACAAAAAAGTCTTTTTATCTCAAGTATACTTAAAGTTAAAAACCACTTAAAGTGATTCAAAGAATAAATCTACTTTATTTTTTATATATAGTACATCCCTTCAAACACTGGAAGACAGCAATCACATCTTAAGTATTTTCTTGTCTGGGCTATATAAACTCCCTAGTTCTTTCAAGCATTCTTCATATGACATGGTTTTATATCCAGCTTATGGTCAACTCAACTTTCTAAGCCTTTGTAACATATACAGCTGTGAATATATTTCTTTCCTTTTGTATTTCTGTAAATTTAAAAAAATAAAAATCTAATTATAGGACGACACATTTACTCATATTAAATTTTATCTTATTGAATTGGGTTTGTTATCGGTATGTTAACATCATTCTGATTTTTTGTTCTGTCCTTGCCTGTATCTTTCTTGGTTCGTATAATAAGTAGGATTCTGCCTAGACATTCTTTTGTTAGAGTGTAACAGGTATTTACTAGAGACATAATTGAAGTAACTCGGAAACAAATGGCACAAGAAGAAAGACTGAGGTAACTTCTTTTTACAAATTTATGAAAACATGAATAAAGCATGATGATCACATTCTCTGTAACCTCTACCCATGTACTGACTAAGTGAAAATCATAAAAAAGTACAATTATAGAACATTTTCTCTGCAAATCTAAAATGAATTGAAAAAAATTTTGTTTCCATGGCTTGATTAAATGATAATTAATTATTCCTTGGCGATTGGTCTTTCTCCTTGAAGACCTTATGGAGATCCAAACCCTTGACCTTGCTGTTACAAAGCAGTGCTCTAACCAACTGAGCTAACCAGTCAGCCCTCCCTCCCCCATTTTTAAAGATAAGGAAGTAAAGGCAGAAGTGATGGTTTCATAAAAAATTCAGAGTATATTTAAAGGGAAAATAACTGAAGTCAATCTTTTAAAATCAAGTAACACATCCATGGAATGTGTTCATCTGTGTATGTGTATATTCTTAGAACAAATGGGTATGAGAGTGTGTGCATGTCTGTGCATATGTGCGCATGTGAATATGTGCGCTTATGTGTTGGAGCATGCATGTGTATGTACATTGTATACATGTATGTGTTTCAGGTTCTGGGAGGAATTTCAGCACACCTTAAAAGTTACTGAGTGAATTCTAAAACATAAGAACAGTCAGAATCTCTGTAACCTCTATCCATATACCAAGTAGACAATTTTGAAACAGAATGCTCGCCCACTGAAGTAAGTTGTAATTTGATTTTACTTTGTGTTAAAGGGCATCTTGATATCCTTTGGAAGTATGTTGTATTTGATCAAATCAGTCAGCTCATTCCAAGTTATTTTGAAATAGATGAATAATCACTAAATTTCTGAAAATTTAATTTGAACAAAAGCAAGTATCTTATTTTAGGCTATGTAAATTTACTTAGTCTCTTGATGTAATGCTAAAGAATACAAACACATGTACATACATCTTCTTTAGACATGAGAGCAACTTAAGAGCTACACATATAGTACTGCCTTAATAAATAATAAATAAGCACCTAAGAAATACATGCATAAACACAAGATATGAGATATCACTGGAATAGGAATAAAATATTTCATTTATTAAGGAAGCTATCGAAAATAATCACAGATGAACTGGACTTGTTTCCCAAAGAATTATTTTTTTTAAAGAAAATTTACCCTGTTCACATTGTTACTCGAATTAACAAAATTCTGGGTTAATATAGTATGAAGCTATCATTTACTTCCTATTAAAATATACTTGAAGGCAAACATAAAAATGTAAACACAGTAATACCAGAAATGAAGGTTAATAGTAAAGCACTTGCCAGAACCTGAGAAAATTCTCTAAAAGTAGCATGAATGGAATTTAAACAAGAAACATAATCTACCTAATATGTAGCCTTTACTGTCTGAAACAGAGGATTGGACATGAAGACTAATCAAAACTAGACATCGCTATTTCCTAAAAGGTTAAATATAAATTTGCCATATGACCCAGCAATTGCACTCCTAGGTATATGTTCAGAAGAAATGAAAACATATATTCACAAAGGATTTGCACAAGAATATTCTTAGCAGCATTATCATAATCACCAAAAATTGAAAACAATCCAAATGTCCATTTACTGGTAAATGGATAGATAAAATATGATATCCATGCAATGAAATATTATTTGGCAATAAAAAAGAAACAACCTACTGATACATGATATGACACAGATAAACCTCACAAACATTATACCAAGTGAAAGATGCCAGACATAAGAGACCACATATAAGGGTACTTCAAAAAGCTCTTGGAAAGATTCATATTATATTTCAATTCTATTTTCCATGAACTTTATGAAATGCCCTTGTACTGTATTATTCAATTTATATAAAATATCTAGAAAAAGCAAATTCATAGACATAGGAAGTAGATTAGCAGTTGCCTAGGGTAACAAGAAGTTGGGAAGAAATGAGGATTAACAGTAAACGAGCATGAGGGATCTTACTAGGGTGATCAAACTGTGCTAAAATTGATTTATGGTTATAGGTGTACAACATGGAAATTTTACTACAAAATCACTGAATTGTACAGTTAAAATGGGTCAATTATATGATATGTAAAACATGGCTCAATAAAATTATTAAAACAATAATTAATAAAAATACTAATTTTAAAATTATTAAAAACAAAATTATTAAAATTATCAACTAGGCAGCCAACACCTCTGCAAATCAACCCTATTCTCCCTAATATATGCATAAGTACTGCTTTGTCATGAATCTGGAGAACCGGCCTCTCAATCACCAGCTCTCTGGGTATTCAAATTCCAATACAAGTTAGAAACATGCAGGGACAGAGCTAGATAATTAATAGTGCAATGAATCATGAGATGTTTTTCTTATCCAGAGCTTCATGGGTAGAAGCATAGGCAGTAAAGTCTTGGGAGTACCCATATTGGGGATTATTGTTTTTCATATACTAAAGGTATGCAAAGAACAACTACAAGGTGCTTCAAATTTCTAAGATACAAGTCTTCCTCAAAGTCAGTGTACCAGAGTGCCAGACTTTCCTACTTCAGACAAACAGGCCAGAACTAGATGAATGTCTGCCAGTCATAAGAAATGGGGGTAGAGTTGTGCATATGAAGCTGCTTTACACCTTTGGATATGAGAGGGGACAACTAATAGCAAGTGGCCAGTGAGAAGTACTGAGAAAAAAAGTACTGAAAAAGCTGCACAGTGAGGTTCTTGAACCAACACTGAATCTATAAAGAATGTTTGACAGTCAATGATGATATTTTCCACATAAAAGAAAAAGGAGAAAAGGAGATAAAAGTGCATTGGGCAAAGGAAATCCAGTGGGACACCACATGCAAAAAGATGAACTTAGACCCCTATCACATAAAACACAAAAATTCACTCAAAACAGGTCATAGACTTGAATGTAAGACCTAAAGCTGTAAAAATCTTAGGAAAAAATAGTGCAGTGTATCTTCCTGTAGGTTAGGCAAAGATTTCTTAGATGTGACACCAAGAGCATAGGTGATAAAAGAAAAAAATGTAGAAATTGAACTTCATCAAAATTGAAAACTTTTGCACTTTGAAATATACCAATAAGAAAGAAAAAAAAATAAGCCATGGAAGAAAAATTTTCAAATCATATATCTGATTGAAAAACCACTGGATCTAGAATATATAATGAGGTTAAATTAGAACTCAAAAATAAGAAACAAATTACCCAACTAAAAATGAGCAAAACATTTTCAGTAGACATTGCACAAAATAAGTTATATGAATGGACAATAAGCACATGAAAAGATGTTCCACGTCATTAGGGAAACACAAATTAACATGACAATGATATATCATTCAATGCCTGATAGGCTAGCAATAATAAAAGAGATAGACAATCAGTATCGGCTAGGATGTATATAAATTGGAACCCTCATCCATTGCTGGTGGGAATGTAAAATGGTACAGCCACTTTGGAAGACAGTTGGCAGTTTCTTAAAACTGTTAAATATAAATTCACCATATGACCCAGAAATTCCACTCTTAGTTATCTATCCAAAAGATAAGAAACATATGTCCATAAAAAAACTTGTATGTTAATGTTCATAGCAGCATTATCAATATAATTGGAAAATATCCAACGTCCATCAGCTGAGGAATGGATAAACAAAATGTGATGTACATATACAATTGAGTATTATATGGAAATAAAAAGAAATGAAGTATTGATACATGCTATAGGGATGAACCTCAAAAACACTGATCTAAGCAAAAAAAGCCAGATACAAAAGGTTACATGCTATATGATTACAATTATATGAAATATTCAGAAAAAGCAAAGCTATAGATTCAAAAAATAAATTAGTGGTGATTAGGGTTAGGGTTGAAAATAAAAGATGACTGCAAATGGGCATGAGGGATCTTTATGAAGTGAGAAATGTTTTAAAATTGGGTTATGGTAATGGTTGTACAACTCTGTGCATTTACTAGAACCATTAAACTGTACACTTAAAACACGTGAATTTATGGTATATAAATTAAACCTCGATAAAGCTGTTAAAATGCATTGGCTATATAAAAACATAAGCTAAAAAAGAAAGAAGAAAAATAAAGATATGTCTCTGAAAACTATTTACTAGGGAAAGCAGAAGACAGCTTTAGAAGATATTGCATTCTTAATAAGATAACAAAGATGGCCTCTATGAACTAACAAGGTCATAAGAGGAGATTAAGCTCTGTAGACTAGGGACCTGTCAGGATTAAGAAAACTCATGAAGGACACTAAAATTCAATGCAGGAATTAAATTTTGCACTGGTGTCTTTAAAAAGGACAACTGAAATGCAGAAAATTCATTCAACAGTATTGATAACTAACTTGAGAAATTGTCTAAGAACACATAGGAAATGAATAAAAAATAAAAGGATGAGAAGTAATAGCAATGAATACAAGGTGAAGAAAATACTAAGAAAGAAAAAAGAGAGCACATGTGATCATCAAGTCTATAATAAAAGAAAACTTTTTAAGATAATAAATAAATAAATGTTAATTTTCAGATTAGGGTTACATGTTCTGGACATCTAAACAAAGACAATCACCTAGATATGTCCAGGCAATGCTTCTGAACAGTTATTTTCCTTTAGCTTCCCAGATCTATTCCTGCCCCTGTTCTGCCCTGCTCTGTGCTCCAGGAGGCTCACCTCTGCACACCGCTTTTCCTGGGTTCCCTCTCCACTAGCTGACTTCTAGGTGGGTTTGGCCAGTAGAAGGCACAGGCAGGAATGCTGAGAGATGCAGAGTGGGAAAAGAGATAGCTCAGGGTATTTCTCCTCACTTCTACACTTTTTCAACACCACATCTGAGGCAGTAGCTAAATCTTTTCCAGGCAATAGGTCCCACTGGGCTGACTCTACTCCACAGTTCCTGTTTTCACTAGCCACCCTAGCACTGTTTCCTCAGCTATGTCTTCATCTCTAGAGGTAGTAATGGTTTCCAAGTGCTACTAGTCTTCATTGAATGCCTTGCCAGCCCTAGTTAGTTCCCTTCATCCTGCCCACTCCACCATGAGTAATCCCTCTTTATTTGACCCATCTTGGTGAATTCGGTTTTCTGATTAATACAAAGGGTTCAAAACATATCCAGAAATACATCGAGAGAAAATAATTTGACCTACAAAGGAATCAAAGTCAGACTAATTTTATACTTCTCCATTGCAAAACAAATGCTAGAGCTAAAGGAACAGAATATATAATGCGAGAGGGAAAATTTGGGACTCAATAATTATATTCTATCATTCCTATGTGAATTCAACCAAAGGCCATTTTTAAAAGTGCAAAGGCTCAGAAAATATAACATCTACAAACTCTTCCTGAAAAATAAAGTCAAGGGCATTATCCAATCAATTAAAGATTATTTAAAACTGAGGCCCCAGAAATGTAGATGTTGTGGTTTAAAACCATTGATATTAAGTACTGAAATTGTTTGAACACACAGGATTGCTTATTTGACGATATAATTGTATATGAAAGCAAAAGACATTTTTTAAACTGAAACTATATGATATAACAATGAATAACTTACAAGTAACAAACTTGTAATCCCACGTTAAACTAACAAAGACCAGGCAAGGGGTTGGACTAACTGAAAACATTTTTAATCCCTTGCTTCATTTTTTATTTTGGTAATTGAGAAAATTGAGAATCATACATGCATTACAAAATGAACTTAACGTTAGCACTAATAGAATTAAAAGTAGGATACGTACCATCAGAATCACTGCAAACCATAATTATTCCAATTTAAATTTAGCCATAGCTCTAAATAAATGAATCCAATAACTATATTTTATCTTTAAAAGACAATACTTTCCACATAACAGATTTTCCTAAATATATACAGATGGATTCACTTGATAAAGTTCTCTGAAATGTTTTCTTTTCTTCCATGCCTAAGGACACAGTGGATACAACTACATACCAGCATATTAGTTGCGCATTATGTACCTGAATAGAATAAGCAATTGGGCTGTCTATTTCTACAATTATTCAAAGTTCTTGGCCAATGTAATGGGAAGAAACTCTTACTTTGTGAAGGAAAGAAAAAATAATGTAGTTAATTTTATTAACCACTTATGCCTCTGATTAATTGGCTAGACAAATTGGAAATAACCGAGCTAGCCAGCAGATGAATATAGAATACTTTGAATTTTTAATTTTAAGTGCTTCTAATTCGAATCATGCTGAATATAAATGGCCCCATTAAGTGAGATATATAAGTATAAAATGAAAGATGTCGTGAGAGAAGCTAAATGATATCTTCAAATGTCATCTTCAAATGTCATTAACCATCTAGATAAAGATCAATTCAACTAACCCTGAAATGTAAAAATGAAATTAGAACAGAAATGTCAAATAAATAATTATATTTCCATTAAAAGTCAATCAAGACTAAAATCTTCAAGATATAATGAATTTGCAACTTGGAAAGTACTTTCCAATCTACAGTGATTGCATGTTATATTTACTCATAAGAAGCACAAGTATTGGGAAAAAAAGGAACCAAGTAGATTCTAATTTAGGGGGCTAAAAAGCTCCTTCGACAGCAATCTTATCTTCTTAAAAACCTGTTCTCTTGCCCAAGCATTAACTGATAGTTTTTTTTTATGTGTAATGGTATATGTGTGTGAATTAAAATAATGGTTCTTAAACTCAGAGAGCTTAGAATTTAGCTGTGGAGTTGATAAAAGCTACAAAGCAATCTAAAATATTTGTGCTTTAATACTTTTGATCAAAGAACAGCCCTCCTGTCTCTGCTAAGGTGTTTATTTTTAGCAAGAATATTCGTAGAATAGCAAGGTAGTAGAGAAACATTTAACCAGACAAATCAGCATAGTCAGCCCTGTTGAAGAATGCATGGCAGAATTGCAGCAGATTGTCTGCCCATCCCCCAAAACATTTGCAAATAGGTGGTGACACACTAAGGACTAAAGACAGGTCTAGTGGGGAAAAAAAATGGGACAGGTGGAAGCTGGAATGGCTTTATAATGAAGTAAGAAGTAAAGGGGGAGCTTCGGAGAGTAACAGACTCATGAGGAAAGAGAAAGTTAAAGTGTTTCAAAGGCCTGCATAAAGGACCTGGAGTCCTAGATGGATCTAAAATTTCACTTTCACAGAGTTAAAAATTCTTCCTAGGAATTGTCTTCATCAGCTGACTTAGCACTATATGGTAACAATAATAATAACAACATTTGATATAGTGCCTTACAATTATAATGCACTTTCACACGTGTCATCTCATGTAATCCTTGGGAATGGACTGAATGGGGAAAATACTTATTTTCCTTTAAAATGTCATTAAATTGAATCAGCTATTAAGTGGTTTGTTTGAAATAACATAGCTATTATGTCTGTAGAAAGAGAAGATAGAATCAACAGACCTGAAACCATTTTTCTTGTCCTATATTTCTAATTTTTTTCTCCAAAGATTCCCTTTCTGTGAGATAAAACAGATTTTTTTCCTGTGGACACCTTGGAAGTATTCTCTCCATGCTTGCTCGGAACATTCCCTAATAGGCCCTAGAGGTGCAGTACTTAGAGATTCTAAGAGTATTAAGGTCTCTAAGGAAGGCAGGTCATTTTGCAGGTCAAGAAGAACATGGAAGTGGCCATGAAGGGGCAGCCAGTGTCCCTGTAGTGAAGCATGTAGCACTGGCAAATGGAGACCAGGAACTTGGAAGCAGACAGACATGGGTGTGGACCTAGCCAGATTACTAGTGACATTAACCTTTCCAAGCCTTGGAGTCTTCATCTCTAAAATAAAATGATTAACAACATAATCATATATAAAGTATCTGGTGCAGCGACTGGCATATAATTAGCATTCAACACTGGTGGTTATTGAGCAACTGCAACCCTGCGGTAATTTTCCATATCTCCCCAACCAAATTAACTGCTGAAGTGACTGTCCCAAATATTAAAGATTTAAAGCGAATCCAATTGGATAGTCTTTGGGAGTGAAGTGAAAAAATCTGCAGTCTTCTCTTATTCCCTAAACCTATATCTCACATTTTTCTCTTCAAAACACAAAGAAGTTAAACTGCAGAGCTGGTACCCAGGGTGGCAGAGTTGTCCTGTTGTTCTTGAGAGCCTGTCTTCATTCTCCTTCTCAAGAACTCTATGGGACCTTGTTTTAGGGAAGAATTGTTGGTTCTAGGGGATAACTGGGATTTGAGAAAAGCAAGGTAGAGGAGGACTGGAAGTTTCTAGAAGCTAACAAAGTCTCGAGAGATCTCTAGTTGTGGAAGTGAGGTGAGGCTGGTCTTGCCCATCTCCTTTCTTCTTATTTTGTTTGTATTGCTCTAAGCACCATGGAAAGAGCCCTGGTTCTGAGTCACTTTTTGTTTTCCTTTCTGCAAAGCAGGGCCTGAAACACCTTGCTTAATTACCACTCATTCTGTATTTAAAGTTTTTTATTGTTGATCAACATTGTGTCAGGTTTTCTTCTGGTTCTTGGGGACACAATGATCAGTAAGACAGACCCAGTTCTTACTCTCAGGAAGTTTACAGTCTAGTGCAGGAAAAAGATATACATACAATTATGAAATAACATTATAATATTACAGAAAAAGATGGCCTACTTGCTTATACACTGGGCACTAAACTGGATACTTGGGTGACCAGAACAGGGATGGGCTGTGTCCTCATAGAGCTCACAGTCTGGTTGGTCTAGTGAGGACTTCCAGAGACAATGGTCATCAAAGGATTCAGTGCAATAATGTATGCGCCTAGCTGTTGTCAAAGTACAACCTACACAAGGCTGCCTTTTCTATCAGAAAAATAATAAACTTGAAGGTAGGGACTACCTCCTTGGCGGCATTATCTGTTATCCCCTAATGTACACTATTATTCTCTTATGTAACTATTTGAAGTACAAAGGTACTTCAAAAAGTTCATGAAAAAATAGAATTAAAAGATAATATGAATCTTTCCATGAACTTTTCTAAGTACCCTCATATATATGCTTAACAAATGTTTGCTAAAAAATGTTTATTAAAGTCAGGTCAAAGTTTATAGGTTTTTAGCCTACATAAAAGGCTGAAGCAGAGAGAATATGCTATTTTCTGCCACTGCTAGGAGCAAGGCTCTTCTCAGGCAGCCAAGGATGGCCATGGTAGAGAACAGTGTTGTTAATCACTGCCCAAAGGTATAAAAGCACCACATGGACTACTCAGGTCACAGTATACCCACAGAGACCTTTAATAAAAGGCTGAGGTTGTTTGATGGGGGTTGGTTGGTTCTACATGAAGTTTATGACTGTCATACATACAAAGATCAAGTAACCTCAAAAAGATTTTTATTACACTCTTGGGAACATAAAGACTTGCAATGTCAAAAAATATCAGAGAAGTCATGGGGGATGAAAATAAAATAAACTTCAATAATAGCAAAATACACATATTTAGATGTTTAACTAAAGACTAATGATCTTTAACTCATGTGCCATACCCTTTGTGGTGTGAGAGCCTGGCAGCCTCCCAGGGTCAGAAAGCAGAGGTAGATTGTACCCCAGAGAACTGTATGGTTAAAGAACCTACATCAGAGACTTTCTACACAAATTAGAATGTGCAGGTGCCATCATCTAAAACGCTGGTTCATTTATTGAAAAAGATGGTGAATGTTTTGGTTACCACGTGGTCTCTGTGTCTTGCTAGGTTGGAGAGCTAAGGCCACATCAAAAAGTGTGGCCCAGATTATTAGGAAGGCTCCATTTGTCCTCAGCCCCACACATCAGGTCTTCAGCTGTGATTTCTACAGCACTGAATCAGGCCCTGAATGCTGAGCAGCAACACCAGAGAGATCATTGTAGGTCTTGCTGTCCATGTTCAAAACCCTGCAGTAAAGCCCTTCAGTGAGTGAAAACATGGAGTTTAATGCCATGCTCCGCCATCTATATCTTTACGTCTGCTGAGGTATCTATACGGCCACACTATAGCAGGTATTAAACTACTATCCAATAAATATCTGCTGACTGAATATATGAAAAAATAATTATAGTAATTAAATAATAGTAGTAACACTGAATTTCATACCTGACTATGAAACTTGTAGGAAGAACAGAGATGGATAACTGACCAAGTAGAAAATAACATTTTTATAGGGACCTTTGAGAACATTCTGTTTATTCTGCATTTACAAATAAAGAAACGGAGGCCTATAAATCTCACGTTATTTGCTCAAGTTCACAGGGAATGACAGGTCAGGCCTCAAAGCCAGTTTCTAGACTATATGACATATGCATTTTCTAATAAATCGCACTCAAATTCATGACTAATGACAAAATGCTTTAATTTTACTTACTGTAAAATTTTAATTCCTAACTTATTGGTTATGCAGACGACAACAGGTGATTGTTTAGAAGGCTCATCCATTCATGTTGGTTGCTAGGTAAAGTCTGTATATAATTGTCAACAATTTGCTATACTGTAATTGATTTTCTTCATGGTTGCTGCAGAGGCCTCTATCAGTCTCAGTGTTGCCTCCATATCTGGTCACAGCTAGGAATGATTTTCCTTCAATATTTCTTTCCCTGCCTTGATTGCTACTAAATTCAGAAAAACGTACATCCCTTGGATTAAGTTTTCCTTCATCTTCCCATAATTTTTACTTGAGCTAATTTTTAAACTTTTATTACAATATTTTTATGATTTTATTGTGAACCATTTTAAAACTTTTTTAAAGGTAGGGTGGATACAGAAATAAGAGAAGTAAACAACCTTTCAATAACTGCACAAGTAACATACTTCTTTGGAGACACTTAACACAGGTAAACTGCTAATTCTCAGGGGGGAGGGGTCACTCAAAGTTCAACTTAGATCATGTTAAACTGACCTCTAAGCAGGGTCCAGGGTTGGAGACTTAGCTCCCATGAATATGTTTTATCAGGATATTCAACAAACATTTAACGTACATGTTTCGAACAATTTCTATGAAGCCCATTACACTGCAAACAAAAAAATCAATAGATATTTTAGATGGGAACTGAAAATGTTCTCAATAAGAGATGCTTATATTTATACAGTGCTTTAAATTTCAAAAATATAAAGTTCAAAATTCCAGCCAAGAAAGAAACCAGGATCTGATCCATTATGGTGGTGTGTATAATTTGGACCTGTAATTTTATGTAAATAACCACAAATTTAATGTTTATAATAAAAGTTCAATATATTTCACAAAATAATCCACCAATTCCTGATCTGTGTACTACTTTGCTTCTACTGGGGGCTTGGCATTTGGGTAAGAGCCACTTACCCAAGACTGAATCTTGGGAATCACACTGGAGTGCATACAACTACATATATAATTTTATTTTAAAAATCCAATACAGTTCATAATTCCTAAATAAACACATCTTGAAAAATGCATTCATAACATGTGGCGACTTCCTGGAAGCAAGCTAAATAAATATGTCTTTTAAATGCATTCATAACACCTGGTAACTTCCTCGAAGACTAACTTTCCTATGCTTTCCTGGCACACTCTTCCATGTTTTTATTTTAGTCTCTATTATTCCTGCCTACCTTATTTGATAAACCATTGGCTCTGAGAAGACATGACTAAAGTAATAGTGTATAATAAATGCATTTAAAAATATTTATGGCCACTTTACTTTAAAATATCGATGACTACTGTTCTATTTTCAAATTTTAGATAAACTACCAAAGTCAGGGGAAAATATTTATGTGTCAAAGAAATTACCCATTAAAACTGTCTCTTGAGCTACTTCTTCACTGACTTGCTGATTTCTTCACTCAGCATTTCTTTTTCACACTTTATAACCAAGTGGCATAATCAGTTTTTATTTTATACAAAAAAAAAAAAAAAAAAGCTAATTGTAAACATGTAGGACAAGAATTTGTCCCTTTTTGTAAAGAGAATCGGGTATATAGAAACACTCTTAATGTACTCTTAAAAAAAAGAGACACTACTGTTAAAATTTATAGTACTAATTATTTTTGTGTTCTAGAATGAAAGTTCATTGTAATCGATGGGATATATTAACCACGCGCACAGGAAATAAAAGTCCCAAGATAGATGGTGCTATTGCAGTAGGTCAGTTAAGAGCCCTCTAGAGCAAAGACTGGGAAAAGTTAAGAAAATTGTTTTCTTTTAAGACCTCTGTGTAAGGGTGAGGGATGAGACAACAGAAAGAGTACAGATTCTGAAATGAAAAAGAGCTGATAAACAGCTGTCATCATCATCATCTCACTTATTCTTCCTTTTCCTTGGTCCTCCATTGGTGATTTCTTTGCTCAAACATTTATCATCAATGCTTCTCCAAGCACCAGACCTTAAAAGTGACATGAGAAGACCCCTTACTCCTGAAGAGCACAGGGAGTTTTAAAGCTTCAAAAACAAAGTTCCCTCCCTACAGCAGCAGAACTTTCAAGGGCAGTGACTCTCGATTTAACTGTAGTAAAAACTCACTCCTCACAGAGAATGTGTTGTATAGCCTGCTTCATACCCTCATTTTATCCCATGTGTGCATACCCATCCTGGCATTCAGAGAGCTAGTTGCTGTTTCCATGAAATAATTTTTATAAAAACCTGTCTCTCTGATCATTTGTGATGCTAAAAAATAGACTATCATTTTTTCCCAAGTTACATAAAGATAAAGACATTTTTCTACAGCAGGAAAGCATGCTGCTCTCAGCAATCAGTGTTTTATAATTGGGATGAGAATGGTATTAAGATTTTAAGGCAGCATTCTAAGAGGTCCCTCTTGTTTGCAGTTGGCAGAATATCAGCTGTTCCAACACAAGCAATGAGTTGTGGTAGACTCAACTAATTGCCTCCAGCCTGCCTCTCCTCAATTCTTTTTACTCCCAGGTGTCTATTCCATCTTCGCAGGCGGAGAAGATAAGCAGATGGATGTGAGGAGGTGAATAGGATCTTGTGTAACCGCTAGCCCTGAGAGCAATTGGTCAATACCCTTGAAGCTGGTTAAACCCTTAGTAAATGGTTCTAAACTCTAGCAGATGGTCTATTGGTCTCCATGGTGCCATTCAACATCCATATGACTCCACATAAGGAACTAAAATCTTGGAATTGGAGGATTGCTTCTCTCTAGTATATTCTATTTACCATTTTATGCTTTTACTCCACAACCAGTGTCTTTTCTTCATAATGGAGAGCTTGGCCTGGTTCTATTTTTCTCCACTGGTAGAATGACACAAAGCAATGACAGTCCATGTGGTTAACACTCACCAAGGACTTGAATATGTTTTCATTTTACAGTCATGGAAGCAGACATTAACTGAAGCTGTTGCAAGTGATCCAAGGGCAAACTCACAACCCCCACCCACAAAGTAAGCCAGCCACTATTGCAACTCAGTTTTAGTGTTCGTCTTCAGAGAGAATAACAAAATTATGACTGAAAATTTTTATTTGAATTTTATTCATGATTTTTAAACATATTTTTAAACTACTTTTTAAAATTCTGACACTTTTCAGAACACTATGAAGGTTAACCTCAAATGAATGATTATAGAATACCCCTGCCAGAATATTTTTCCTTTATTACATTTAGTATCCTTCAGATACTTACCTTCCACTCTCTCTCCCTTCCTCTCGATTTCTATTTCTCTTTTCTCCCACCACCCATCTTCTCCAACTGTGATTGCTATTTTTCTTAATAAAAGCTGCTTTAAAAGCTGATGTCCTGCATACATGGTCCTAAATCCCATGTACTTTTATTGTTGTATTCCCTAATCATGGATTGGAGTTTGGCGTTTATAACTCCAAGGAGAATATAAATTGCCTCTTTGGCATGAACATAGATACTCATTCTGCTCGGTGCTACGACAGCATTTTCCCAATCCAGAGTTGGAGCCCTGAAGGAGAACATAGTCACAGGGAAGTGTGTGGGGAACAGAATCAAGGAAATGCATCTTTATGACAATTCTCCTGAGTTCGATAAAGTTCCAGCCCTTCCTCCTGGTAGCCAGACTATTTGGGCTTTTATTTTCAGATGGAAGAGGTCCCATCTGTCTGGCTAATAAACAGACAGTCCATGAGCATTTTCCACTTCCCTGGAAGTAGGATGAAAATCAGAAAGCTCTTGTGCCATTCTTAAGTTCACTTTTCCAGATATCCACTTGATAAACATTCACATGACATCAAATTAAAAGGTATTTCTTTTTTCCCTCTGGTAACAAGCCAAATTTGTTTTTACTTGAATGTTTTTAATTGTATAAACAAAGAATATGAGAGAAAACAAGTGATGTGTGAACAGGGAATAGAGCCCAAAGAGACTGACAATGAACTTTCTCTGTGCTTGTCCACAGGAAGCTATTAAATGGCTGCTGTTGTGGGTTGAATTGTGTTCTCTCCTCACTACGTTCAAGTGTTGCCATCCTAACCCCTAGTACCTTAGAATGTGACCTTATTTGGAGACAAGGTCTTTACAGAGGTAATCAAGTTAAAATGAGGTCCTGAGGGTAGGCCCTAATCTAATCTGACTGGTGTTCTCATAAGAAAGGGAAACTTGGAAACTGACAGCTACAGGGAGAATGCCACGGTGAACATGAGGACAGCTGTCTACAAGCCAAGGGGAGGCCCTAGAACAGACCTTTCCCTCACAACCCTTAAAAGAAACGTACCTGCCAACACCTTGATTTTATATTTCTAGCCTCTAGAACTGTAAATAAATTTTGGTTGTTTAAGCCACACAGTTTTTGGTATGTTGTTATAGCAGCCCTAGTGAACTAATACAGTTACCTACTTTATTATTCTTTTCTTGGAAATAAAACTTTCGATTTTTGGCAAACTTCAACTGTATATTATTGTTGAAAAAACATATACTTATATCTATATTAATTTCATATTTGATCTCTTAACTTTAGGAAAAAAATCTATGCTTCTCCTTAAATGGCAATGTCTTAGATTTCATGATATGTCTTATATAGTGCAGAAAATATTGAGAATCATCTAAAACAACCTGTACAATTTACAACTGAATAAATGAAGGCAAGTAAAAATTAGAGGCCTTTTAAGGTCACCCAGTTAGTTACTGATGAAGATAGGTCACAGAGCTCCCAGTCTCCATGTTTTTGGTAGCACAGAACCACTCTTAGCTAGCATTCAAGGATTACATACCACTAAAATGATTGTCCCCTACTTCATCATGTTAAAAAAATGTTTAAAGTCAGGATAATATAAAAGTAAGTAGACACTAAGATCACAAAAAATAGTTTGTCCTACTGAAATTATACTCTACAAAGTCCTGACACTTACCTATTCTTAATCAGACTATTGATATATTCACTGTTACATGGTAGATGTATTTTTGTACCATTTTGAGATAAGCATAGCAGTAACAGGTGGCTAAACATCTCAATTAGTCTGAGGAAAGATTAGGATTTTCTTCAGAATCCTGCACATCCAAGCAGGGAAATTGTTCAGAAGAGCACTTGTGCATTTGCTAACTCTCAATAATAGTTTTCACAAGTTGCACTGTACATTCTCAGGTAGTTTTCAAAGGAAATATTATTTTAATTCACATTAAATTGCTATTTATCATGAAGCTAATTACTTTTTGACAGATCTTTTTGGTTTCTTTTCTCCTTCAATTATTTCTTTGATCCTGATGTTCTTCTTTGAGAAGACTCAGGGTAAATAAGGTAGAAATCTTCAATGAGCTGATGTGGAAGAGAACTTTGACTCTGCTTCCCTAAAGGGTAGAACTAAGGCTAATTGGATAAAATTACAAGTAAATAGATTTCAACTCAAAAGAAAAAAATCTTTAAACAGAGCTTTAATGTGATAGGATTTTCTGCTTTGGAAGATCTTCAAGATTAGTCACTGGTGATATTCTAAGCATTAGGCCATCTGGGGGCTTTGTTACAGAGAGAATTCAAGCAATGATTGGATTAGATTAAACGGCCTTTATAGCCATTTCCGTCCTAAAAGTTTATGGTTCTATGAACTCAGTACTAATCTCATAGGACTAACTCTTCCCCTCAACTAGCACAAGGCTCATTTATTCTTACTCTTGATATCCTTTGTGTTTGATATGCTGTAACTTATCTAATTAACATACAATTAGTGACACCGGAATGAGACATCAGTCATAGCTCATATATGTCAAGCTAGAGGCAGGGCTCAGGTCAGAATTTTTTCTTGGCTATTCATTTATTAGTATGAAATCACACTTGTTACTATATTGGATGAGAACAAGAGACTATCCTGTAATTGTATAAGAAAGATAGAATTATTTTAACAGTTGTATTCATCCTTGAGCTTCTTTTCTAAAGAACTAAAAATATATGCTACACCATGAGATAATCAAATACTAACCTCTTTCATTTTTTCCAGTTCATTCTGTAAAGCCTGCTTTGCAATTTCAACTTCTATGAGCTGTTGCCTCAGTTTCTCATTTTCATCTTCCGTTGTTGTTCTCTTTTCTTCCACATTTTCCAATTCATGGTGAAGTCTCACAGATACATCCTTTGCAACCTACATTAAAGTGTTTGTAACAATAAAATACAATTAAAGGTGATATAGTAAATGGACTAAAATTTTATTTGTATTCTAAGTATTAACAGCCCATACTTATAGAGTGCTTGCCACATGCCAGGCAGTGTTCCAAATGCTTTACGTATAAGCCATTCACATATAGTGACCATTTAACCCTCACAACTATACCACAAGATAGTTACTATTATTATTCCTATATTATGGATAAGGGTACTGAGGCTCAGACAGGTGAAGGAATACGCTCAAGGTCACATAGCTAACAAGTATAGGTAGTCTGGCTCTAGACTTTGTTCCTTTAACTTCCACAGTACAGAGGCTGGCCAGTTAGCTCAGTTGGTTAGTGCTTCCTTGTAACACCAAGGCCAAGGGTTCAGATCCCCATACCAGCCAGCCACCTAAAAATTAAAAAAATTAAAAACAAACTTCTACACTACACCATGGTAATAAATATTCTACTGTTTTACCACATGTAGCGAAATTTCACGTATCTCCTCTAATTCTGCAATACAACTATGAGGTAGATGTTTCCATTATCACCTATGTTAAGGAATGAAAAACAGAAACAGAAGCTTTTACAAGGGGAGGAGGCTTGAATTTTAATCATCTAACTATAATTCCAAGTACTTAATTTTAGGAAATATTTTAGTCCTTGAAATTATTATTTTTAAAATGACAGTGTGCATTTTTGCCCCACATTTTGAGATTATATTGAAAATATTAGGGTTTGAAAGAAATGTGGAGCAGTCTGATGTAGAGGCTCAGGAGACTGGCTGTGGTTTTAGATTTGGTGGAGAATGAGCTTGGTTACTTACTGGTTATGTTCCAGGTCTGAGCATTTAACCTCTGTAAAAGGTGCAGCTTCTGCATCCATAAGATGATGCCATTAATAATCCCTACCCTAGAGGGTTTGTTTCCTTGAGAACCAAATGAAATAATAATGTATGCCATAGTGCCTGATGCATAATGAGTACTCAACAAATGTTAGGAAAGGAAAAGAAATAAAAGAAGAAATACAACGACTTTCATAAAATGTTTACTCATAGCTTTCTTCAAAACAAATATAGCATAATTACATTTGATATTTATATCTTGACGAAGTCAATACAATTAAAAGTATATTTATTTGGTTGTCTAAGGCGATGAATTTCATATCTAGTTTGCATTGTCAATGAATCTATCTCGAGTCAAACTGAACTGAAGAGACCACGCCTGCCTAAAGAACGCACTTCAAGGTTTAGATTTCCCTACTGGGAGAGATTCTGAATGCAGCAACTTCACATTAAAAATGAGGAGTTTTCATTTACTTCGTACTCCCTTTACTTCTTCAAACGGGCTGTAAGTTTGACAATTTTCCCTTCAGGGAGTTACTGAAGTGTCAAGCACAGAAAGGAAGAAGTACTGGAAGAAGGGGGATGGGTCGGGGACTTGCAGAGAGACATCTTGACTGATATCTTCCCGGCGCTTGCTGTTCCTATTCTGGATTTCAGCTCCTTTGAAGGAGTCCTTATAGCGCTTCTCTTGAGTGCCTGACTCCACCAGGCCTTCACTCTGGAGCAGGTCAAGGCCAGAGCCTACGCTCTGCCACACCCTTGTTTCCGCCCAGGAAGGAGCCGCCCTCTTCCCATCACCTCTGGAAGAGCCACCGTTCCTGCCAGGGAGCCCAACTATCGTCCTCCGCCAAGCCCTCCACACGACCCACCTGTCAGTTCCTCCCCTTCCGGGACCCTGATATTTTGTGGTCAGCACTGCGAAACTGTGTCCCTAAGGCTCTTTACCAGTCACCACTGAAAGGCTTTCAGCGCAAAGAGCCCTTGACCAAAGTCCCCGCCCGCCGCCCCTGCCGCGCGCCCTCGAGCCCCAGCGCCGCAGACCTTGAGGTCCTGCTCCAGGCTGCGCAACAGCTCCCCGTCGATCTCCCCCGTCTGCGCGTAGCGGAGCCTTTTGCGCTCGGCTTTGCGGAGGCGGTACTGCAGGATCCGGCAGTTTTTGTTGGCTCTCTCCAACTCGTGGCGCATTTCCTGCAGTTGACAGGCATCCTCCTCGAAGAAAGTGTCCCTCATCTCGTCCATCTCAGTTCTCAGCTCATCGATCTCGTTCTGTGGCGGTGACAGGCCGCGGGTCAAGATTAGCCTCGCCTCCAGCCCCTCCGACTTACACCGTGCACACCCCATTCCAACTCCAAATTCTCAGTTTTATTTGCCCCCTCTCCAAAAGACAGGAGCGACAAGGAGCTGAACGATGGAGAAGAAACTTAAAACACAGGCCCACTTTAGGCCTTCTCTAGCTCTCTTACTTTACCTCTGCCCATGAACGTGGAACGAACCATGATGCGAAGGCTCAGATGTGCGGCTAAATGAAAACCTAACGTTACTAGTACCAGGCTCTGCTTCCAATCTGGACATTGCCTAGGAACACCGCCACCCCTCCCCTTCCCTGCTCTCCTTCCTCTTTCCGGCCCACCCTACAGGTTAGCAGCCTCTCCCCCCACCGGGACACGCCCGAATCCTCCGAGACCCACACCTCCCGCCCCCATGCCTCCCCCCACCTCCTCACCTTGAGAGTCTCGTTCTCCTCTCGCAGCTTCTCCATCTCCTCCTGCATTTCCTCCTGTTCCTGGAGGTGCTGCGGGTGCGGCTGCGACGAAGGGGGCGCCGCCGCCTGCATGGCCCCGCCGCTCGTGCTGCCCTCTGCGCTCTGCTGGGGGCCCTCCGCCGCCGCCGCCATTGGGGAGGAGGAAGGGACCACAAGGGGCTCGCAAATGGCGGGGGCGCCAGCGACCGGGGAGCTGCGGCTGCTGCTGCCGCCGCCGTTCTTAGTGTGCATCTGAGCCGCGGCCGCCGCCGCCGCCCGCTCCTTCCTGAGATGGAACTGGATGAGCTCAGACTGCAGACATCCTTCCTTCCAGTAGCTCCCTCCGCCGCCGCTGCCGCCCCCCGCAATGCCGCTTCCGGAGTTTCTGCTGCTGGGGCCTGGGGTTTTGCCCGCAGAAGAGGACGGCGGAGGCGAGACCCCCTCCCCGCAGCTGCCGCCCCTTTGCTGAGCACGGACGCCTTTCCCTCGCCAGCCCCTGGGCGGCGGCGGCGGCTGCTGCGGAGCGCCCCCCTCCCTATCCCCGGAGCCGCCGCCGGCTCCTCCTCCTTCCCCGCCCCCTCCTCCTCCTTCCCCGAGCGGAGGGGGTTCCCCGAGTTTCGAGGGCACCGACTCTAGCTCCCGGGGCGGCTCTTCCGGCGGCCCAGGCTTCCTGCCGCCCGCAGAGGCCAGGGTCGCCGCGGGGGCCGCTTCAGCACCAAACGCTGGCTGGACAGCTCCGGGCGCGGCCCCTTTGGGAGCCAGGGGCGCCGCCTTCTCGGCTCCACCCAGGCCTCCTCGGGCGCCGACCGAAGGCGCCCCGCGGCTCCCGGTCTTGTTACCCTGCTGTTGCTGCTGCTGCTGCTGCCGAACAGAATTAAGTTTAGTGCCGGCCCCCACCGGGGACCGTGTGGCCGCGCTTGTCTGTCGTAGAGAATTGTCCCTCGGTCTAGCGGGTGACTGAGCTCGCTGCTGCTTTCTGCTACTGCCCTCCGGGTGCAGGCGAGCCTCTGTGGCTGCTGCGGCGGCAGAAGCTGCGGCTGCGGCAGGGGCAGCGCCCCCGGTCGGTGGCTGACTCATGGCAGTCTAGAAGGAACCTACCGGATGCGATTTGAAATCGTCCATCACTAGATCATCCTCTTCCCTTCTCACCGTCACCAACTTTCCTTTCTAAGCTGGGACAGAAACAAAAGAGGGGAAGCACACAACATGTCTGCATTGTTGCAAAGCAAAAGGTTATTTGGGTGTACAAGAGAAGCCCCGGAAAATCATGAGATTTGAAAGGCGCTTAACAGAAGCTTTGACTTTAGGAACAGGATGCAGAGCTGTCAATTCTCATTTTGCCCAGGGTGGCGCTGTCTCCATCTCACGCCACCTCAGTGAAATGATGACGGATCTGGAAGATCCTGAACCTTACATTCTCGTCGTAGCAGGTTTTGGAAAGGGTGAGATACAGAGTCAGAAAGGAATTGGTGGGAAGGACAATGCAAAAGGAAAGAGGATAAGGTAGAGAAAAAGCGTCAGGAAAAAAGGAGATGGTCCACATATTGGAGTTGCCAAATCCCTGCTTTTTCAACTTTGGCTTCCTCACTATCAGATCTGTATTTAAAGTCTAGTTTAGGGGAGAAAGTTTTGTTTAACTAGTATCCCCAAGTTTCAATTAGAGGAAAAGGGTTATGATGCAGGTTCCTAGAGAAAATTTGCTATTAACAAATGATAGTTTCCCCAAGCAGCTCCAACTCCTGATGTCTTTAGAGGAATACATCCAATATCCTTTAGAATAGAACTAAAAGAAAATGTAAATAATGAATGACTACCAATCAACCTCAGTTTCAAGAATATAATGGCATTAGTAATCACCTATATGGTTTAGTCATTAGAAACCCCAAAGGGATTTTTTTTTAAGCTTCGGAAAATACTTTTTAAAATACTCTTAGAAAATTTGATGGGCAGCTCTGCACAGTCTGAAGTTTCAGGTGATGAATTTTTCTACACTTATCCAAATTTTTGTTCTTGTGAATTATTTTAGTTTTAAGTAAAATTGCTACATGGAAAATATTTTCACATTCTTATCATTGTCTTCAATAGTGAAGTTGTACTTTTAAAGTGTACATTGCCTCCTATGGAGCCGAATTCTGAGGCAGAATGACCCTGCACCCAGAAGACTGGTACATCTTCCCTCACGGTGGTAAGAACATTTCCATTGTGTGTCTGTCAAAGATAAATCTATCACTGGGTTCTTCAGTGTGGGAAACAGTAAGCTACTGCCTCATAGATTCTTCTCCCTAGTGTTCCAGTCACCTAGTCAGTTAGTCAGTTAGGTACTTTTTCCTTAGAAATATTTCTCTTTAAAGCACTGAAAAGACCATGATGAGGCACAAAGTTCTGCTTTTTTTAAAAAAATACCGCTATTAAGAGAGGAGATGCCTGCCAGTCACATTACTTGCATTATTCCCGTTCCAGTCTATGTTAAGTATTATAACCTATCGTGCAACAATTTCTCATTCTATAGAGAAATATTACTTCTCCACCTCCCTTTCCATTTCTGGGATCTCCTTCCAACTCACTTTGGAATGTAAAGGTGAAAAAAGAAGACATTAGGGGAAAAAAAAGTTGCCCATCAACATTTTCTACATCGTCTCCAAGAACCACAACATTACAGAATGTCTGGCCTAGTTCCCCAGCAAGTGGACTACCCAACCAGGTTATTTTGGCAATGCAAACCTATTTTTGTTTTTAATTAAGCAAAATCACTCCGGAGCTGAGAAGCAATCAGATAACTCTTAAACCTGGCCCCCCAGACAGCTTTCACGCAGGAGAAAGCTCGGGTTCCAGTAACTGGGTTCCACAATCAAAGGTACCTGGTTTCTGTCACGTGTTTCTCACAAAGTGACAAGACGCTGCGTCTCTTTAAAGCTCCCTCATGGAAATTGCCACCCTAGCAATCCTGGCATGACCCAAACCAACACATTTTAACTTCAGGTTTTATCCGCCCACTGACCCACCCCATCTCTCATCCCCATCCCTTTAGAAATCCAAAACTGCTCACTTCTCAGCAGAGGCGATGTTTCAAAGAAGTTGATGCAAATCGACAGCTTTTCCCTTATATTCCGGGGACCTCAGGGCTTATTATTGTGTCCTTCGGAACCCAGGAAAGTTCAACGTCGTAGTATTATACGCGACTGTCTGGCTGAACACGACTTCACGAGCACTCTGTTTCTCCAGACAATGGCGATAACCAATGCCAAGACTCCGCAGCCACCAGAGCGGGCTGCTTCCCGGCGGTCCGCGGCTGGGCTGGCCCTGCGGCTTGCAGCAGGCGACCGCGCGAGGTACCAAGCTGTGCCAGACGCTCCCCAGGAAGTGCAGTGATATTCATGAGCTGACCTCACCGCACTGGGCAAGGGACAGGGCGGGATTGCAAGGGAGGACACAGTCGAAGTAGCCAAAGAGAGCTTACTTCCAAGAGGAAAGAGAAGAAGGCGGGGACCGGGGGCGTGGGTGGGGGCAAGAAGACAAAACGGCCAGGGCCCCGCCCGAGACGGAAGATTGGCAGCCGCGCTCAAGTCCTTGCTCCGCTCTCACATCCCAGACTTGGTAGAGCGTTCTAAAACCGCTTGAAATCGGATGCTCTGGTTTTCTGCAAAGCTTTGTCCTGGGTCCGATCAATCTCCATCAATTATTGAGTGGAGCTCTTTTCCCAGGGAAGCGGATCTGAACAGGCTTCCGGGCGTGCCCGACGTCTCCTGGTGCAGCTGCCAGACGCTGGCGGCGGCTGCTGGGAGATCTCTTTGTTCGCTCACTTTAATTCTCAGCCGAGCTCTCCACGCGGTGCTCCCTCCCCACCCCCAGCCCGGGCGGAGTCGGACGTCGTTTCCACGAATAGATAATGGTTGCCAGACCCACCGTCCCGCAGACAAAGGGTTCCTGCAAACTGAATACATATCAGCTTACACATGTGGTTTACAGAGGGGTTTACCCTTGGTGTATATTCCTCTCTCCTTTATTGAGTGCCAATTTCTACTGTAAAACCAAGGAGCAATTGCTGGGATCCATCGTAGTGCATGTGGGCAAGAGGAATCAGGAAAAACGTAAAATATATCCGCTTAACAGTGAGCTCAGAAAAGAAAAAATTGCCTCTACAATTTAGACTAACCCATTCTTTTCCACAGTAATAAATTTTTTTTTGAAATTCAAGTGGTAAATTTTCTTTTCCTTTCCAGTCCCCCCCCCCCCCCCCCGCGGGGGGGGGGGGGGGGG